>NC_060889.1:1141219-1281779 GCF_014805685.1 Silurus meridionalis | reverse complement strand
CGTGTGTTGGACAGGAATGAGGATTTTACTTTGTTACTGTATATAATTATGTTTATGAAATGTCTGTATCAGAGTACTTTACTTATTAAATAATACATTACAATTTATATATAGATACTTTTTATTATAGACTTTATATTGTTAATATTGATTGTTAAAATCGTCTACTTTGTTAGTTTTGTATCTATTTTAGAGGTTATATTGACCGTTTACTTTAAAACATTATATTTTGTGTGAAATTGTAAAAAACACCAAGTACCATCTGTTTTATATGTTTCTGGACAATTTCTTAGTGATTATATTTATACAAATTTGCTGCTAGCGAGGCATGCTGGTGTTGTATAGAGATAATTGATTCTTACATTTAAAATATCAATCATACCTGAGATTAATGTTTATTTAATGTGATATAGGAACTATTACTTCTTCCACTCCATTCATCATAATAATAAAAAATGCTTTAATGAACTACATAAACTATATAATTACACAGAAAACTATTTCATATTTGTTTTCTTCTCGGTATCGATTTCCCCAATACCGGTCTTGGAAATCGTTGGTATCGGATGAAAAAGAAGCTGAAATGCTGAAGCTGAAACAGTTTTTGCTACAAAATGACGGATGTTTCCACAAGATGTCGCTGTGTCACTTCAGGGCTCTGAACGTTACTGCAGTCGCTCCAGCGCCACTTTCTGAGGGAAAACCAGGCGGATGAACGGCGCGGCGGCGGTTTGCAGGAGGAGGAAGTGGAGGTTTTAGTCAATTCATACCAAAAGTAACATATTTAATGATAAAGCTAATATGCCAAACAGTGATCCAGGATTGTGGTCTCTTTAGTCACCTAACATTAAAGCATTACTTTTATACTTATTCAGAAATGACATTGAGATTAACGTATCTAGGAGAAGCACTAGTAGAAACAGTATAGAGAGCAGAATGATGGAGATGGAAGGTGCTGAACGATAAAGGGGGAATGGTTGCAGTTTACTGTAGGAGCCTGTGGAGATTCACCTTCCTGCAGCTCACAACTGATCATGAGTTGATTTGTCACCAGGGGGCGCTAAGTACTGCGTCCTAGAAGAGCAACAAACCTTAGAAATGAGTAAAAAAAAGGTAAAAAAAATATAAAATAATGAAGTCAAAAAATACATTTGAAATTCTCTTCCTGGAATCAGTTGCATATAAATGTTAAAAAAAACCCACAAAACAACATCAGTGATATCATCAACAACCTCCAAAGATACAGTAAAGGTACAGTAGCACGATCCACTATTAGAAGAAAACTTATTAGAAATCAGAAAATTCGGTTGGAATTTTCAAAGAAATATAATAATGATTATAGACAAACATTTAGAAACCAAGATTATCCAAAGTGATGAACATTCCATCTGCCAATTTACAGAGAAGTGCATCAAAATAAAATTAGAAGGAAATACTGCAACACAACGACCCAAAAAAACCCACAACCAAAACATGAGACCTCATCAGAGTAAGTCAGCTGGAACAGTGTACAGTAAAAATCATGAAATGTTATAATTTATGTTGGCATAAGTGATGTGCTTCTGCACACATCTCTCAGTCACATACTACACTTATTCCAAACTGCACCACTCTCAGTGAAAATACACAGTAATCAGAGAAGCTACAGTCTCATATACACAACACAACGATGAGCCACCTGGACTACAGAAAAGAGATTTATGCAAAGATGCTGTTTGTGGACTACAGTTCAGCATTCAACACCATAATTCCCTCCACGCTCACCTGGAACTCAGCCTGCCGCTGTGTAAATGGATCTACAACTTCCTGACAGACAGACCACAAGCTGTATGGGAGGGCAAACACAACTTATCCACCCTCAGCACTGGAGCTCTCCAGGGTTGTGTTCTGAGCCCCCTGCTGTACTCACTGTACTATTTTGTCTGTGTGGCTACTTCCAACTCCACCACCATCATCAAGTTTGCTGACGACACTGTTGTGGTGGGCCCGATCTCCAAAAACGATGAAACGGCCCACCTACAGGAGGTTAAAAATCTGGAGAGATTGTGGTGAGAACAACTTTCTCCTGAATGTCAGCAAGACTAAGGAGTTGATAGTGGACTTCAGCACGAAGCAGGAGCGGTCATACCAACTGCTAAACATCAACGGAACTCCAGTGGAGAGAGTGGACAGTTTCCGGTACCTAGGTGTTCACATTACACAGGACCTGTCTTGGTCCTGTCAAATCAACAATCTGCCCTGGTAAAGAAGGCCCGGCAGCATCTGTAACATCTAAGATGCTTAAGGGACTGTAAACTACCCTCTCAGGTGTTCTACACCTGCACCATTGAGAGCGTCCTAAACGGTAGCATCACTTCTATGTATGTGTATGTGACAAATAAGATTTAATTCGATTTAATATACAGATTAACTTTTATTGATGCATTGGGTTTCTTGGGCTGCTGAGAGGTGGAAGTAGTGAGCAGTATGTGAATGGCTGGAGATGATGCCTGCTACTGGCCCCTGTATAAACCCCCCAATTATATAATGGAATGTCAGCGTTAGCATGAGACACAAGGAGCTGACTGGGAAACAGACAAAGTCATTCTACAAAACACAGTTTCATATAACTTACTTTAGACATGTACATGCTTCCACCTGACAGCAGTGCACACAAACAACACCTGACCTCCGACTCTGAGAGCATCAGGAAAACATGTTTTAAGCATGATACATTACATTTTTTAAACATTTTATTGAATTAAAACATATTGTTTGATTATCATGTTTAAAGTGTCTATTTTGTCTATTTCCTCCCACTGCATTTGCTGCCATATGTTTTAGTCTGTGGTTAAAAGATAACATGTTGGTATTCAGGTATCTTTGATGTGGTTTCAGAAACTTCATATATACCATGTTTGTTTTTGTACAGCCTTTCAGTCACTTTGTATTACTGTGCTGGTGTTAAAAAAGAGCAGTGATAGAGAGCAGAATCTGAGAGCTTTAGACCTCTGATAGTAAGTTCTGTAGAGTTTCTGCTTGTTTCTGTCTCTAATCGCCGATCAGCAGGACTGGTCTTTTCATAACTCGACCTCCCGCCTTTAATCAGTAAAAACTGTGGTGCACTATTAGGATAATGTTTGTACCAGTAAAGCCAAACAAATTCACTGCTTGTATCATATGAACATTTCAGAGTAACAGTGTCTGCATCCTTCCTGACCATGTTGGTGTCTTCATTTGAAGGCCAAATCTTATTTGCAAAACTGCCTGTTGGAAAAGAAAATCTTAAACATACTCAAAGCTTTAATAACTATAAAAGCATAGTAGCAATATAATTAATTAAGAGGGTAAAAGTGAAGTACCTGTAACTACAGTGAGAATCAGTGGTGTGTATCTCACTATGTACAGTAAGGTGTAGAGTTGAGTCATTTCTGAACACAGCTCTGTGAGGATTCTGTATAATAGTGCTGTATGTGCTGATCTTTACAAACACTCCCAGGAAGTGCTGCTCAAATCCAAAAAAGTGTGTTCAAATCCACTTCTGGGCCCTTGAGCAAGGCCCTTAATCACAAAGCTGCTCAGTTGTATAAATGAAAAGAATGTAAATGATTATCAGTAATCGTTTAATCTTGGTCACACTTCTATAACTGTCCATATGCAGTATACTGTATATCTTCATCATCAGTAACTGCTTTAATCTGTTTAGGGTTGGGGTTTTGAGACCAGAAACACTCTGGATGTTACAGCAGTGCAACACAGGATATGATTCATACACTCATTCAGACTTACAGGCAATTTAATGTCGAGTGCTGGTCAAAAGTCTGGAGTCATCATCCCTTAATCACATAATTATGTTAGAAATTATATACAAATTCTGCTTTATGTTAATGATTTTTTTTTTATTTGTTGTGTATATGATCAAACTCACATTCATATATACATACATATGTGTATAATTAACACATGAACAAATCAATAAATAAAGAAATTAATATTGATTACAGCAGGTTGTAAGAAAGAAATAATTCATCAATTTAATTCCACATAATATGTTCCAATAAAATATACTATGGAGCATCATATAATATAGATTTGTGGGTAGATAACTGTATTAATAGTGTAGCTGTTAAATCCCTCATCATTCTTTACTATTTCCTCCAGCTGCATGTTATGTTCATGTCTGTGGTTTACTGACAGTTTGGTAAAGCGAATCTTTTTGATCTGTGGGTTTTAAAGCTTCCTATATACCTTTGTTAGGTTTGTGTACAGCTTTACATTGACTCTGTATTACTGTGTAAACACTCTAAGAATACAGTGATAGACTGCAGATTTTGAGAGCTTTAGACCTCTGATAGTAAGTTCAGTAGTGTATGTGCTTGTTGTTGTCTCTAATCGATGATCATCAGGAATGCTCTCACCACCTCTTGACCTTGCGCCCTTATACAGTAAAAACCGCGGTGCGCTGTTAGGATACTGTTTGTACCAGTAAAGTTCAACTTGATTGCTGCTTGTATCATATGTACATTTCAGAGTAACATTGTCTGTTTCTTTCCTGAGGATGTTGGCATCTTCATCTGCTGGCCCAATTTTATCTCCAAAACTGCCTGCTATAAATCAATAAACAAGTAATTAAAATAGTTAATGTAAACAAAATACTGTAAATAAGAACATATTAAATCAATATAAACATACGTTTTTAATAATAAAGATAATAAACTGGTCAATTACCTGTAACTACAGTGAGAATCAGTGGTGTGTATCTCACTATGTACAGTAAGGTGTAGAGTTGAGTCATTTCTGAACACAGCTCTGTGAGGATTCTGTATAATAGTGCTGTATGTGCTGAACTTTACACATTAGGGGAACACGTCTCTAGAAGACCACACCCAGGAAGTGCTGCTGTTGTAGTATAACATTGTTAAACATACACAACTATTCTACTGTTCTTTATTAACACAAACATATTTAGCTTATATTTAACATATTTAACTTATATAATATAATTTATGTCAGATCTTTCTTTATCATCAAATTTTTAAGAGTAATTATCATACAGCTCTCATCAATTCAATTATTTTAATTAACCCCAAATACAGATCAGCTTTTTCTGTTGGATTTTATTCTAATTGTTTTAGTTTCATCCGACTGCTGAAGTAATGTTTGGATGCCTTCATGATCATTAACGAACACTGAAAGAATATTTCACCTAAACCTCACTTTGAACTTAATTCCACCGTGTCCATGACAAATGAATAAAAATCAGTAACAGCAGAGACACACAATATAATCTCAGGAACACAACTCTGGTTAAAACGATGGATTAGTGCTATAAGTGTTTGTTGAAGTTTCCAGTTGTGACCACTAAATGCAATTATAACTCTACTGAGCTTAATGAGGTTCTGAGTTCACTGCAACATGGCTGTACAACATCAAGTAAGATGGCCATACAGTAATTAGCATTTCACTGTAATTTTAAATGTACAGAATTATTAATGAAGACTTTAAAATGATCAGTATTTGTTAAATTGATTATATGTACATGTATGAATTTAATTCTGCATAGTACAGACCAATATCACCATGACTACAGATCTTAAAGTGTCATTAATTATATATTTTGGAGTATTAACAATGTAGATTTGTGTGTAGGTTATTATGATTGTGTTATTGTTGTATTGTGGTTGTGTTAATCCATTATTTTTCTTTTATCTTCTTCCAGCTGCATGTCACTGCATACATTATGTGTGTTTTCTGTGGTTTTCTGACAGTTTGTTAAAGCGAGTCTCTTGAATCCTCTGTGGTTGCAGAAGCACCTTTGTAATGTTTTTGTACAGTCTTACATTGACTCTGTATTACTGTGTACCTTCTTTTAGAGCACAGTGATAAAGAGCAGAATCTGAAATCTGTAGATTTTTAATAGTTCAGTAGAGTCTGAGGTTGTTTCTGCCTTGAATCGAGCTCCACTGGGATTGTGCTCTGAAGTACTTGAAAACTTTGCACCTTTATACAGTAAAAACTGTGGTTCACTATTAGAATATTGTTTGTACCAGTAAAGTAGAATGTAATTGCTGCTTAACTGATATAAACATTTTAGAGTAACAGTGTATGTTTCTGAGCCATGTCTGAACCCAGTTGTGTGAGGAGTCTGTATAATGCTGTATCTCTTGAAGGACACACCCAGGAAGTGAGGGACATACACTATATAAGTGGCCAAATTAAGTATTTGGTTTCTTCCTTAAAAGAACAAATGCAATATCAACTTAACACTAAACCAAGAAAGATCACAGAAGATAACTAAACTGGATGATCACAACATTTTGGTAAAGATAGACCCCTTCACAACATCTAGCCAAGTCAAGAAGGTCTCGAGACCATATGTGCATCAGTGTCAACGTCTATGATCAAAAGGTACCTTCATAAATGTAAATTTAGAAGGTTTTCCTAAAGATGCAGTTCACTGGTTACACTCAAGAACTAAAGAAATAACATATAAAATCTGAAAAAAATGTAATGTTCTAAGAAAGTATAATCAGTGACCAGACCTCAAGCCAATTACATGTTCTTTCACTTACTGAAGACAGACATACAGTCAAATACATACAGTCAAGCAGCAACTCAAGTGAAGACCTGGCAAAGCATCACAAAAGTAGAAACGTATCATTTGATGTCCATTCAGGCAGTCCTTCACTGTAAATAATTTGCATTTATGTATAAAAACAATCCTTACATTTATAATCATCAATTTCTTTAGTTTATGTGGAAATTGAGACCTTATATAAAATATTCCCCTCTTGAAATAAAGCTAAAAGTCTACACTTCACATGTTCATTGCTTCCTTTCATATCTATTTTCAGCTGACATTTCTCCAGATGAATAAAGCAACTGTATAGCAAGCATGTTCAAACACAAATAGTGAGTGTGTGGAGGACATTCACCAGAACTACGAACACACACTACAGTAAACACATTAAGGTACGTCATTTCTCTATTATGGCGAACATCCAGTTCACTCAGTGTGTGAAGTGTGACATGTTTAGTCAGTCTTTCTCCGTTGTTAGCGATAATTTTATCTGTGAGAAGTGTAAGCTAGTTTGCTCTTTGACGGAGATGATCTTAGCATTAGAGGAGCGCATCCAGAGTCTAGAGAGAAGTAGTGAGTGTGAGAGCAGTCCAGGCTCTGCAAGGGAAAGTCTGGATGCCCTAGGTGAAGGTAATATTCCCCCGACTCCGGCATTAGAGCCCTCGCAGCGGGGCGAATGGGTGACGACTCGGCGGCATACTCGCAAAGCCAATTGCTGGATCAGCAATTTTATCGTCTGGAATTGATTCTGTGTCAGATAAAGCACCATCAGGAAGGCAAATGTACTCAATGACTTCCCTGGCTGAGTAAAACTTTCGTCTGCCTGCCATAACACACTGCAAATCCTGCATAGAGAGTATTCTGTAAGGTAGTTTGCCAAAAAATGCTTTGACACAATGATCTGTACTAATAAAAGTGCCATGGAATTTAGGCTACATCAGTTTTCCTCACTGCACAGTCAAATGAACATGGTATTGTGCCATTGCTTTTGATCAAATCTGCCTCTGATTGTTTGTAACTTCACTCCAAATTATTAAATTTTCCATATGATATACCCTCAGTGACACCTCAAAGTAATACGTAAACACTGGTGATAGGAAAATAATCCTAGTATAAACTGTTGCTCAAAATATAGGCAAACTAGTAGATAAAGCATGTGATATCCAGTGGTACCTATCTGGCCACACGTTGCAAATCTGCTACGTTGAAATAGAGCTGCACCAGGGGAAAAATCCAGAAGAGATAAAATCTACTAATTGGCATTTACTGTGTCTATATACACTTATGATTCTTCTGATGCAGTTTTAGTTTCAAATTAATGGAGGTTGATAGTGATACTTACACGAAATTGATGCCAAGAAAATCAGTTTCAGGGAACCCATGGAAACAGACATGTTGGAAGGGAGACTACACTGCCACCTGGTCAGCAAGTTGGAAACTGTTTGTTGCTAATGGACAACCAAGTCCTGCAGTGGTACTTCTGAGTAAAAAAACCTCATAAAATATGTATCTGGAGTAATAAGGTAGTTAGTTTTTAACTGTTGCAAATCAGCAACGCCTGCCTTGAGAGGGATAAAGCACTTAACGGTCTCGCACCGCAGTATCTGAGTGAGCTTCTGTACCAGTATGATCCTCCACGCCTACTTAGATCAAAAGGTGCTGGCTATCTGTTTTTTTCCTCAAATAATGAAGACTACAGCAGGGGGCAGATCTTTCTCTTATAAAGCCCCACAGTTATGGAACAGCCTTCCAATCAGTGTTCGGGACTCGGACACAGTCTCAGTGTTCAAGTCGAGGTTGAAAACTCATTTATTTAGTCAAGCCTTTTATCAGTAGATTTTTCTTAGGTAAAGGCTCAGATCTGGAGGGAGCATGGATATAGAGTGTTTGGTGAACTGGTATATTTGTATGCTGTCGTCCCCTCACATTCACACGTTCACTCAGGTTTGTTGACGGTGGTGTGGTGGGTCGTCTCTTATCCCAGAGATCCCTCATGTCTGTGTTACCTTCTGGTTCTCCCTTTTAGTTATGCTGCCATAGCGAGTCTTGCTGGAGTCCAAACTGCACAGTGACATTAACTTTCATACAACAATAAGGACACTTAATAATCCATATCCTTCTCTCTCTCTCTCGGTCGAGTTAAACATGCTCCTGAGGTTCCAGTGACCACTGTTCCTGCCCCTCTCCCCTCCTTGGATCTTCACACTTCTGTGCAGCTCGGGATGGTCTCTCATCAACACCTTGGGTGGTTCCATGTAATTCCGGAGTAGAACGGGTGCTTTGAGGACGGATTGGACTGTAGTTGGTGTCGGCGGTCTGCTGCACTGACTTGGGAGTGCAGTTTGCCTCTAATCGTCATCACTGTACCCCGCAACTTTGTATATCTGTTTCAAATGGACATTTGGTGCAACCCAGATGAGGATGGGTTCCCTCTTGAGTCTGGTTTCTCTCAAGGTTTCTTCCTTATGCCATCTCGGGGAGTTTTTCCTTGCCACAGTTGCTCATCAAGGACAAACGTACTTACAAAGAACATATTTACGTTTAATCACCACATTATCTGTGTAAAGCTGCTTTGAGACAATGTTCATTGTTAAAAGCGCTATACAAATAAAAATAAATTGAATTGAATTGAAATAGGTGAAGAACTAGGCTGCTGCTGCCAAAAGTGGAGTGAGTGTGTCCCCATAGAAGATCTGTACATGTGGTGCTGGAGAAGTGTGGGGTGGAGTGAAAATGTGAGTATTGTGCAGAGATAGCACCTGCTAGTTTATCAACAATATAAAGAGTAATATAGATGGAAAAGTGCACCCACCAGGCATACCCTAATGAATATTTGAAAGAGCGTTATCGTTTCTCAAAAGATTTGTCAGTTTATTTAACACGTCTTTTAAAACCGGATATCGCAAATGTGAAAAACCGCGGTTCTGCGCTTAGCACAGAAAACATTGTGAATAGCACTTAGGTTTTTTGCGTCTGGACATTTTTTGTACAGTGTGGGCGATTCAGAGCATGTGGGAAAGGCAACTGTGTGTAGAGCCGTTTGTACAGTATGTGTGGTACTTAAACAGTTCTTACCCACGTTTATACAGTTCCCTGGCCATAAACCTCTGCTTGGTATTAAAGGCGAATTCCACAGAGTGGCAGGTTTGTCCTTTGTTGTAAAACCTATGGTGCATATTTAATATTTAGTCACATTATTTATATCTATACATGTATTCATTATTCGCACACACTTCATACTTCCATAACTTTCTGTTTCAGGGTTTCCAAATGTAATTGGGTGCATTGATGGCACTCACATTCCTATTAAAGCTCCACCAATAAATAAGGGAGACTATGTTAATAGGAAATCTATTCATAGCATCAATGTGCAGGTAACAACTTTATTTTTTCCCTTCTTAAAATCATTAAAGTCATTACTTTTTCCACTAACTAGGTAATATGTGAGGCAACCCAAATCATTACCAATTTCGAGGCAAAATAGCCAGGATCTGTGCATGATGCCAGAATTTTCAACGAGTCATCATTATGCCAGACATTTCAGCAGGGTATGTTTTGCTTTAGACAATTGTTCTTTTTTTTCTTTTTACTATATTTGTGTTGTACACTTCAATCATTACAGGACAGTACAATGATTACTTGCTGGGGGACAGAGGCTACCCTCGTCTGCCCTATTTAATGACCCTACCCTGAACCTGAGCATGGACCACAGACACGGTTTAACCTGGCTCACAGCCGAACACGGGCCAAGGTGGAGATGACTATAGGGATCCTCAAATCTCGGTTTCAGTGTCTGCGTGGGGTCCGGGAAACACCTACAGATTTTAGAGGCGGGATCTGTCAAAATTACTTTTATTTTATTTTTTTTGCACTGGTCTGCCAGGCAGTTTATTTCTTTATTCCCTAAAAAACAATAAAAGTAAAATTCAATACAATGTTTTTTTTTATATTGCTTTACACACACACACACACACACACACACACACACACACACACACACACACACACACACACACACACACACACACACACACACACACACACACACACACACACACACACACTTTTAACATGCAACAGATTAATATTCGGACAAGTTCTCACCTTTAAGCGATGCTCCAGTAATTCAATTTCAAGTGCTGCTTTTTTAATGAGGAGTCTTTTCTCTTCCATTTGAAGCGGTATAAGGTCCATCTCCATGTTACATTTTCTTATTTGTTTTTGAAGATGGACCTTATACAGCTCCTTTGCTGGCAACTAGGAAGGTGGAACAAAATGTAATGAATGAGATTGTTTGGTCAGACAATAAAATTCAAATATGGACACCTGGACACAAATTCTTACCCTGCTTAGATTGTGTGCTGAGGTTGAAGGACCCTCATCTGTGGGCAAATCCCTAGGTATGTACTGTAAAAGGACAATGACAGTTTGTTACTCTAATGCAAAAAGGGGCCATACCTTATAATGGTATGCATCATACCTCAGTGGATCTACCAGCATTGTCCACTTCTGTCACAGCAGATGTGGTCTCTTCATCGTCATCAACTTCATCCTACAGGAGAAATATTCAAGTATACATTATCTGGCAAAAAAAATAAAAAATACCTAAAAGCAACTAAAGGTACCCGACAAGTCACTTACAACTGTGACAGACTGTGTTCTTTCTGGAGGGTCCAATAATACAATACGTCCATCAGTATCTATAAGAACACACAACCCATTAATTCTCAATATTATCAAAGAAAGTAATACATGAAAAGAGTAACATGTCAGACTAAGATCACAGTAGCCTATACATCATATGCAGTTAAATAAAATAAGCCTACATAAATATTTCTTTGGCCTTTAAGTGACAGAGATAGTAATTTATTAGGACAAAAAATGAAAACAAATCATAGAGGTAAACTTACATTTCACCATTTTTTCACCATCACTTGTGGTGCATGGTGTGTGTGATGAACTGCCCCCTGGAATGCCAGTAACCACTGGTCGCCCTTTATTAAGGGACAGAGCCAGCTCCTCAGATGGGGTGAGGGGAGGTGGTGGTGGACCCCCGCCAGTTAGATGGGCTTCAGTCTTCTTTCTATTAGCTACATGACAGAGTGAATATACTAAATCCTGTTATAATAATAGTTCAGTAATTGTGTAATCAAATATTACCTTTTTGCAGAATGTTTTTGTAGTTCATTTTGACTTGGCTTAAAGTTCTTGTGGCTCCAGGAGGATTACAGCTTATTAAATAAGAAATACATTATTTTAAACTAAAGAAATAAATGGCAAAAAAAGTTAATGCTTTCATATTGATATAACATATTCAAAAGGATGTATAAGTCATACTTTATTATTTTGCATTATAATAAAACGGGAGCCAATACCAAATTTGTAATTTAATACACTCACGCATTTACTCTGTCCGTTATTTTTTGACAATAAAATACCTTAAACTCCTTATAAGCGTGCATTCAAACCTCCAACTCCGCCTCTGTGAAATACACCGCTTTCTTTTTTATCGCTTTGCGTTTCCATGGTGACTCGTGAAATCGGCGATCCATTGAAAATGTCAAACATGCACCGTGCACGCGCATTAACTCCGGGTAAACAGTTGGAGGTTGATTAAGCTAACTCTTCTCAGGTGTTTTGGAACCGACATACTCATGGTATGCCTTTTTGGGGTAAATCAACCCAGAGGTTATGATTTATGAAATGGTAAGTTAACCAAGCTTTCTGGAATACCCCCCAGGGTTTCTTCGCTGTTCTTATTCATCACTTGATTAAGGTCTTCAACTCCTTTTACATACCAATCAACAACTGGTCAGTAGTATCTTTATGATTGGATCTGCATTAGGCACGCATCAGTTAGCTACTCTGATGGTTAACCTAGAGGAGTGCTATCGTCTAGTTGAACGAAATTGGAACACGCAATGACCAACAACGATACAATTACAAGGTCTTAAAAGATAAGAGGAACACGCTCAAATCAATCTTTAATCAAACTATCGGGAGACTTCTTCGTCCCCACAGCTTTTGCTAATATTAAATGTACAGTAAAGAGATTTATTTGTCTTTACGATGGATTTTTTATATTATGACTGCAGTTTAAGTTCTTCTCGTTTCTTTTCTTTTTTTCAATTAACCGTGACTCACAAATAAAAATAAAATAAGTGTTCACTGAAGCGTAGTCTACGTTGCGACCTCTCATCCCAAGTGCACAGTAATTAAATGCTGAGTTAGCTCACAAAGCAAAGTTTGAACAACATTCCCGCATCTTCCACCATTATATGTAGAGAATGGGAGAGAAGAGGGAAAAACCATTGACAAAGATAAAATAAGTATATAGTTTGAATAAAAGTTGGCCCGCATTCTCCACCATTATATGTAGCGAATTTAGCTCGCAAGAAAAGGAAATATTTATAAGTAATTATAACGGGTTATAGTTACTCCTAAATATTTAAATTAAGTTGAAATTGATGGTAATGGATTTAACATTACACCTATTTGGTCTGTTCATCAGCACTCAGAGACAATCACTTATGAGAAATACAGCATCTAATGAATGAGACAAACACAACATAAAACTAACTACACAAACAAATAAAAAGAAATGAAAATAAAAATAAACAAAGTTAAAAATAGGAAAAGGTGGAAGAGAAAGAAAAAGAAGAAAGGAGAGAAAGAAAGGAATGGCAAGACTAATCTTCAAAATTAAAAGAGAGCCTAAAACAAGACTCATAAAGGGCTCAAACTTAAATTGTTATATAGAACAGTAAAACTTACTCTTTCACTTACTCTTCTTTCCTGTAATTTGGTGTGAGAGAATTTGCAAAATACAAACACTTGGTTTCAACAGGTAACAAAAACAAACGTGAAGATAAAAAAAAAAAAAAAAAAAAAAAAAAAAAAAAAAAATACTTGACCTGTGATTGAGTACAGGTGCAGGTCATCAGAGTGCTGCTGGCTGTGAAGGAGACACATGCTGTGTCTGAAACGTTCCCTATCTCCTACATAGTGCACTATAGAGGGTGTCAGCCATTTTGTAGTGCTGTTTGAATTCTGAGAGAACAGTTTTGCTCACTTCATTTGTTTATTTGTTTGTACCCATAATGCACTTTGATTTCTGGTAAACAGTCCTATACTGCTGTGACAAAGTGTAGAGGTTTGGAGCGTGTTTTAGTAAAATGGTATTCACTCTCCATATGTGAAATGCCTCTCTCTCTGTAATACCACGCATTGTTATGTGTTTTAGTATTGTATTGATGGTTTCTATAATTGCGACGTGATAGTGGTGGTAATAAGAGGGGGATTAATTCGGGTAAGTCCCCACTGAAGGCACAGGTACCAAATGCATGGCCCACTGGATTCCATAAGTGTTGGATGTCATTAAAACATGAGCATTGTGTATGTAAGTAAATATAGAAGTGTTTAGGGTTAAACCTCCATTACAACAGAATCTAATCCCATTTCATTTACTGCACCATCATGTGCTTTTCCATGCAGGAGACAAACAATATTACAGGCAATATTAAGAAATTCATGATAAAGTCATCAGTATCTCTGGAGCATTTACTCTACATACAGGTGTGTGGTCAAACGACAATAATTATAAATTCAATTAGCATTTTTTATATAAGAATTCAAATCCTTTGCAGTAAAAACTGCATGAAGTCTGGAAGCCAAAGACATCACCAGACCTTCGGTTTTCTCACTGATTAAGCATTTACTTTACTTCAATTTATTTTAAATCACTTTCATTTGTAGTGAACTTTTAGCAATTGACATCATCATGAAGTAGCTTTACATACATATATTAACATATGAAACTTAAAAAATCTAATAATATATCTAAATGTAAAATTCAGAAATGTTTCCCTTTTGAACAAGGGTTGTTTTATAATTCATTTTTTGTTTAACTGCAAACACACGCCAGTAGTTGGACTAAAGCTACTCTAAACTGCTACTAGGTCTGAATCACTGTATGTGGCTACTGAAAATGAATTAATGAATGGATAAATAGACCAAGGATTAATAACTCATTTTAATTCTGTTGCTGCTCTTGTATAATCCAAAGAGACCAATTATAAATATATCAAGTCAACATTTTATTACAGTCTGAATACTTTACAGTTTATACAGTTATACAAACTTATACATAGTAGAATACTTTTACTTTACTTTAGTAGCTAATTTGCCTTCAGTGTAATAAAACTGTGTAGAGGTTTTTGTACAGTGCAGCTGGATTTCCTGTCACTGTGGGCCTCAGAGCACAGTAGTATAGATCAGAGTCTGATACAGCAGCAGAGGAGATGATCAGATCCACTTGTTTACTAGTTTAATCAACTTTAACATCCAGACGTGGTGGCATGGGCTTAGTTTTACCTCCAAATAGATCGATGTAAAGAAGGAACACAGGTTTAGATTTTGGATGTTTGTATCACTTGTTTCATAGTTGCAGGACAGAGTAACATTTTTACCTTCATCTACAGATTTCTATGTGAAAAGTGGCTCTATTGAATCTGCCATGGAGTCACCTGTCATAGAGAAGAGAATATGTTTACAACTTTTACATAATCAAGTTAAAAATATAAGTCTGACTCACACTCACACTGATAAATCACTATTAATATTTCTGAGTGATAAAAAGTCAGTGTATAACTCACCTAGTGAAAGCCACAGACACATGAATATAACAGTGAACATGATGAGGGCTTTATGTGAAAGAAAATATTTTGAGGTCTGAATATATGAACATCTTAAAGGTTCATGAAGCTCCACCTCATAGCATCAGATGAAAGTCACCAGTGTTACTGACAGATCAAACACAAAGTGTAGCAGGTGTGATTATTTTAAATACAATCATTTTAGCTGATTAAAATATACATTAATAATTACATTATTAAAGATTTCTGTTGTGTATTTTAGGGGGTTCAGCTATAACAGATATACTGTATCACCTAATGTTAGATTATAAAATTACAAGGTTTATTGAGAATAAGGTAAAACATTTATAGAGATTTATATTTTGTATTTGCTTCACAAGGACTGTTAAACCTCTTGATGCTCAGCTCTAATAAAAGTATGAGTTATGAGTATTAATGAGTATTTATTCTTATGACAGTTTAGTGTGAAGTGGACAGTTGTGTAGTTTTATCAGAATGGTGTGTCTATAAATGAGTTGAGCTACTAAGAGTAATCAGGGCAGGAGTGAGGATAATATTAGTGCAGTGTGTATGATAGAAGAACAGCTGTAGTTTATATCACAGAGGTTTTATTGTGAAAATGAGGATTCATCATCAGAGAATGTGAGCAGGGTTGTGTGGAGCTCGAGTGAATTTCCCACAATATGATAAGTGACTGCGCCATCTTGTGTTCACCAAGGAGAAAAACCTTAACACACTAATACATATTTACTCTCAATCCTTCTTAAAGTCAGAAATAGAACTACTATGAGCAGCTTTAAACACACAAAATTTATAACAAATATGTTTATTAAATTATAATGTTAAATTATTAAATCAGTCAGTAATTAAATTAAACTTATATTTACTACATTATATATCAGTGGTGTCTCCACATCTACATCCCGAACCAACATTCTATTTAAATCTCACACACACACACACACACACACACACACACACACACACACACACACACAAACATTGTTTAACATTATTAAAATACCCTTATTGATTAAGTTTTTACTAAATAAATATTGTAAAAAAGGAAGTTCCACTGACATTATACATCCATTTCATCTTGATTATATCTGTATGATCAAATTTCCTTCTGTTTAGTGCTCACAAACTTACACACCCATATTCGTATCTACATGCATCATAAACACATGAATAAGAGAATGAATTATCAAATCATTGAAGGAAGAAAATAAAACTGATTACAGTGAATAATGAGGAAAAACTGACCAGAAAAAACTAATCAGTTCCACAGTGTTCATCAGTAACACCTGATACAATGACTGTGATTTTTTTCCTTATATATTTTAGAGCAATAAAAATATACATTCATGAATTCAGTGTGATTGGAGTGCAGTCATTGTGTTGATTCGTCTTTATTCTTCTTTTCTGTTTCTCTCAGTTGCATGTCACCACATTGTTTTTATGTGTCTGTGGTTAGCTGATAAAAAGTGGTAAAGGAAATATCTGTCATTTCTGTGGTTTTTACAAACGTTAGGTTTTTGTACAGTTGTTCAGTGACTCTGTATTACTGTGCTGATACTCTTATAGCACAGTGATAGAGAGCAGAATCTGAGATCTGTAGGTCTTTAATAATAAGTTCAGTAGCATCTGAGGTTGTTTCTGCCCTGAATCGAGATCCACTGGGATTGTGGTCTGCAGCACTTTCTGTCTTTGCACCTTTAAGCAGTAAAAACTGTGGTGCGCTGTGAGGATATTGTTTGTACCAATAAAGCCAAATACGATCACTGTTTGTCTCATATGAACATTTCAGAGTAACAAAGTTTGTTTCTTTCCTCACAACATTGGCATCTTCATCTCTCGGCCCAATTTTATCTGCAAAACTGCCTGCTGTAGAGAACAAAATGTAAATAAATAAAGACATAAAAATAAACATTTAAATTATTTTTGCAAACATTCCCAAAACATCAATTTATAAATGAATGTATAAAAGATGTTTATCATGTAAAATGATAATACAATGAAATAACTGATGAATATGAAGTACCTGTAGCTACAGTGAGAATCAGTGGTGTGTATCTCACTATGTACAGTAAGGTGTAGAGTTGAGTCATTTCTGAACACAGCTCTGTGAGGATTCTGTATAATAGTGCTGTATGTGCTGAACTTTACACATGAGGGAACACTTCTCTAGAAGACCACACCCAGGGAGTGCTGCTGTTGTAGTATAACACTGTACAGATCATCACTTTAGCATCAATGACTGTAAACTGGGTCTACAATATAATACACAACACACTGCATCAAATAGTGTATAAAGCAGTGCTTTATTTTATTAAAGGCTTGTGTCAGAACATATAAAATAACATTGTAGGTTTATGTTTTTGTGTTTAGAAGAAACCAAAAGCCCTCTGTTTTCAGTCTGAGTTGACTGGGTGTGTTTTTAATCCATGTTAAAGGATTTTACATCACATTCATAACATTTTAGGAAAGTTGTAGAATGTCCTTTATTGAGTGTTTGAAATGTAAAATTGAGTAACAATGGGGCTAAGAAGTAGGTTGCACAAGGACAACAAATTAAAACTAAATTTAATTCAAAAGAGAGCACAGCAGTAACACCTGATACACACTTTTAGCTGCACATGTTACCACAACTGCTGTTGCGTCTTTGGTTAACTGATAAGTTGGCAATGTGAGTATCTGCGGTTTTAAAAGCTTCATGTGCCATTGTTGGGTTTTTGTACAGTTGTTCAGTGACTCTGTATCACTGTGGGTCTACTCCAAGAGCGCAGTGATAGAGAGCAGAATCTGAGAGCTTTAGTCCTCTGATAGTAAGTTCAGTAGAGTCTGGCGTTGCTTCTGATTCTAATCCAGAGGGATTGTGTTGTGCTGTTGCTGACTTTGCACCTTTAAACAGTAAAAACTGTGGTGCGCTGTGAGGATATTGTTTGTACCAATAAAGCCAAATACGATCACTGTTTGTCTCATATGAACATTTCAGAGTAACAAAGTTTGTTTCTTTCCTCACAACATTGGCATCTTCATCTCTCGGCCCAATTTTATCTGCAAAACTGCCTGCTGTAGAGAACAAAATGTAAATAAATAAAGACATAAAAATAAACATTTTAATTATTTTTGCAAACATTCCCAAAACATCAACTTATAAATGAATGTATAAAAGATGTTTATCATGTAAAATGATAATACAATGAAATAACTGATGAATATGAAGTACCTGTAACTACAGTGAGAATCAGTGGTGTGTATCTCACTATGTACAGTAAGGTGTAGAGTTGAGTCATTTCTGAACACAGCTCTGTGAGGATTCTGTATAATAGTGCTGTATGTGCTGAACTTTACACATGAGGGAACACGTCTCTAGAAGACCACACCCAGGAAGTGCTGCTGTTGTAGTGTAACTTTGTACTGATCATCACTTTAGCATCAATGACTGTAAACTGGGTCTACAATATAATACACAACACACTGCATCAAATAGTGTATAAAGCAGTGCTTTATTTTATTAAAGGCTTGTGTCAGAACATATAAAATAATATTGTAGGTTTTAGGTTTTTGTGTTTAGAAGAAAACAAAAGCCCTCTGTTTTCAGTCTGAGTTGACTGGGTGTGTTTTTAATCCATGTTAAAGGATTTTACATCACATTCATAACATTTTAGGAAAGTTGTAGAATGTCCTTTATTGAGTGTTTGAAATGTAAAAATGAGTAACAATGGGACTAAGAAGTAGGTTACAAAAGGGCAACACATTAAAACTGAATTTAACTCAAAAGAGAACACAGCAGTAACACCTGATACACACTTTTAGCTGCACATGTTACCACAACTGCTGTTGCGTCTCTGGTTAACTGATAAGTTGGCAATGTGAGTATCTGCGGTTTTAAAAACTCCATGTGCCATTGTTGGGTTTTTGTACAGCCTTTTAGTGACTCTGTATCACTGTGGGTCTACTCCAAGAGCGCAGTGATAGAGAGCAGAATCTGAGAGCTTTAGTCCTCTGATAGTAAGTTCAGTAGAGTCTGGAGTTGCTTCTGATTCTAATCCAGAGGGATTGTATTGTGCTGTTGCTGACTTTGTGCCTTTAAACAGTAAAAACTGTGGTGCGCTGTGAGGATATTGTTTGTACCAATAAAGCCAAATACGATCACTGTTTGTCTCATATGAACATTTCAGAGTAACAAAGTTTGTTTCTTTCCTCACAACATTGGCATCTTCATCTCTCGGCCCAATTTTATCTGCAAAACTGCCTGCTGTAGAGAACAAAATGTAAATAAATAAAGACATAAAAATAAACATTTAAATTATTTTTGCAAACATTCCCAAAACATCAATTTATAAATGAATGTATAAAAGATGTTTATCATGTAAAATGATAATACAATGAAATAACTGATGAATATGAATTACCTGTAACTACAGTGAGAATCAGTGTTGTGTATCTCACTATGTACAGTAAGGTGTAGAGTTGAGTCATTTCTGAACACAGCTCTGTGAGGATTCTGTATAATAGTGCTGTATGTGCTGAACTTTACACATGAGGGAACACGTCTCTAGAAGACCACACCCAGGAAGTGCTGCTGTTGTAGTATAACACTGTACAGATCATCACTTTACAGTATCAGTGACAGTGAACTGAGTCTCCGAATACAACACACAACTATTCCTAATCACTTATCATGACTGATTGTGTCTTTAATCATTGTAATAGAATTTTTACATCATAGAAATAATTAAACTTGACTTTTTCAAACATCACATTCATGATATTTTAGGAAAGTTGTAGAATGTCCTTCATAGAGTGTTTGAAATGTAAATCTAAGTAACAATTTACTTTAAAGACATTAAAATTAGTCCATTACCATCTTGTGCTGTCAGTTCTTAGCTGTATTCTGACTCCAAATGACAGCAAGAGCACTGAGAAACAATAAACAGAAGGAACAGATTGCTGCCTAAGAACCTGACTTACTAACACCAGTGTGCAGGATCAAGTGTTATTTTAAATATTACATCCTTTATCAGGAAAATTATTAACTTAAACCTCAGCAGAAACTATTCATTCTGATTAAAGATTCATTTTCAGGTGGTTTCTTAATGGATTTGTCAAACAATACCATCACCCAACACAGGTAAGAAGATAATTGTTGATATTTTAAGCAATTTAACATAAAAGTTTTGAACTAAGAAAGTAACCTGTATTTAAATGAAACAGGTGAACAGCGCCCCCTTCTGATGGGGAAAATAAATCAAGCTTCACTTTTTGTACAGTGTGTATGAGTTTTGTGTCACTGTGGGCTTCATGGCGCAGTAGTACAGTGCAGAGTCTGATACAGCAGCAGAGGAGATGATGTTTAAAGAGCCTTGGTTTGTGTAGCAAAAACATTAATACAATAAGTCTAGATGAGATGATTCTAGAGTGGAATGTCTGGATAGTTTAGTCAGAATATGCAGTTATGTAGAAGAAGAAGTGCACCAGGAATATGAATAACAGAAGAACAGTGAAAACAAAACTCTTAAACATTATATTTAACTTTCTTATATAAAACACATCTAATATAAATTAAAACCCAATATTAATCAAAATATACATTTAGTTTTTATAAATCAAAAGAGAAACAGACGAATGTCCCCAGGATGGCTGGTAAATGACTCAAGATCATCAGCGGCTCTGCTATTCAAACATCAAAATGGGTTTTGTACAGCGTTTTAGTGACTCTGTATCACTGTGCACCTACTTCAAGAGCGCAGTGATAGAGAGCAGAATCTGAGAGCTTTAGTCCTCTGATCGTAAGTTCAGTAGAGTCTGGCGTTGCTTCTGATTCTAATCCAGAGGTATTGTGTTGTGCTGTTGCTGACTTTGCAACTTTATACAGTAAAACTATTCATTTTCTGTTGGTTTCTCAATTGTTTTGTCAAACAATACCATCACCCAACACTGGTAAGAAGATAATTGTTGATATTTTAAACAATTGAACATAAAAGTTTTGAACTAAGAAAGTAACCTGTATTTAAATGAAACAGGTGAACAGCTCCCCTTCTGATGGGGAAAATAAATCAAACTTCACTTTTGTACAGTGTGTATGAGTTTTGTGTCACTGTGGGCTCCATGGCGCAGTAGTACAGTGCAGAGTCTGATACAGCAGCAGAGGAGATGATGTTTAAAGAGCCTTGGTTTGTGTAGCAAAAACATTAATACAATAAGTCTAGATGAGATGATTCTAGAGTGGAATGTCTGGATAGTTTAGTCAGAATATGCAGTTATGTAGAAGAAGAAGTGCACCAGGAATATGAATAACAGAAGAACAGTGAAAACAAAACTCTTAAACATTATATTTAACTTTCTTATATAAAACACATCTAATATAAATTAAAACCCAATATTAATCAAAATATACATTTAGTTTTTATAAATCAAAAGAGAAACAGACGAATGTCCCCAGGATGGCTGGTAAATGACTCAAGATCATCAGCGGCTCTGCTATTCAAACATCAAAATGGGTTTTGTACAGCGTTTTAGTGACTCTGTATCACTGTGCACCTACTTCAAGAGCGCAGTGATAGAGAGCAGAATCTGAGAGCTTTAGTCCTCTGATCGTAAGTTCAGTAGAGTCTGGCGTTGCTTCTGATTCTAATCCAGAGGTATTGTGTTGTGCTGTTGCTGACTTTGCAACTTTATACAGTAAAACTATTCATTTTCTGTTGGTTTCTCAATTGTTTTGTCAAACAATACCATCACCCAACACTGGTAAGAAGATAATTGTTGATATTTTAAACAATTGAACATAAAAGTTTTGAACTAAGAAAGTAACCTGTATTTAAATGAAACAGGTGAACAGCTCCCCTTCTGATGGGGAAAATAAATCAAACTTCACTTTTGTACAGTGTGTATGAGTTTTGTGTCACTGTGGGCTCCATGGCGCAGTAGTACAGTGCAGAGTCTGATACAGCAGCAGAGGAGATGATGTTTAAAGAGCCTTGGTTTGTGTAGCAAAAAAACATTAATACAATAAGTCTAGATGAGATGATTCTAGAGTGGAATGTCTGGATAGTTTAGTCAGAATATGCAGTTATGTAGAAGAAGAAGTGCACCAGGAATATGAATAACAGAAGAACAGTGAAAAACAAAACTCTTAAACATTATATTTAACTTTCTTATATAAAAACACATCTAATATAAATTAAAAACCCAATATTAATCAAAAATATACATTTAGTTTTTTATAAATCAAAAGAGAAACAGACGAATGTCCCCCAGGATGGCTGGTAAATGACTCAAGATCATCAGCGGCTCTGCTATTCAAACATCAAAATGGGTTTTGTACAGTGCAGCTGGATTTCCTGTCACTGTGGGCGCCAGAGCACAGTAGTATAGATCAGAGTCTGATACAGCAGCAGAGGAGATGATCAGATTCACTTGTTTATTATTTTTATCAATGTCAACGTCCAGACGTGGTGGAATGTCACTTTTAAATTTAGTAGATTGATGAATATAAAGAAGGAACACAGGTTTAGATTTTGGATGTTGTCTGTACCAGTGCACGCACATCGGCTCCTGAATCGGCTCCTGAATCGGCTCCTGAATCGGCTCCTGAATCGGCTCCTGAATCGGCTCCTGAATCGGCTCCTGAATCGGCTCCTGAATCGGCTCCTGAATCGGCTCCTGAATCGGCTCCTGAATCGGCTCCTGAATCGGCTCCTGAATCGGCTCCTGAATCGGCTCCTGAATCGGCTCCTGAATCGGCTCCTGAATCGGCTCCTGAATCGGCTCCTGAATCGGCTCCTGAATCGGCTCCTGAATCGGCTCCTGAATCGGCTCCTGAATCGGCTCCTGAATCGGCTCCTGAATCGGCTCCTGAATCGGCTCCTGAATCGGCTCCTGAATCGGCTCCTGAATCGGCTCCTGAATCGGCTCCTGAATCGGCTCCTGAATCGGCTCCTGAATCGGCTCCTGAATCGGCTCCTGAATCGGCTCCTGAATCGGCTCCTGAATCGGCTCCTGAATCGGCTCCTGAATCGGCTCCTGAATCGGCTCCTGAATCGGCTCCTGAATCGGCTCCTGAATCGGCTCCTGAATCGGCTCCTGAATCGGCTCCTGAATCGGCTCCTGAATCGGCTCCTGAATCGGCTCCTGAATCGGCTCCTGAATCGGCTCCTGAATCGGCTCCTGAATCGGCTCCTGAATCGGCTCCTGAATCGGCTCCTGAATCGGCTCCTGAATCGGCTCCTGAATCGGCTCCTGAATCGGCTCCTGAATCGGCTCCTGAATCGGCTCCTGAATCGGCTCCTGAATCGGCTCCTGAATCGGCTCCTGAATCGGCTCCTGAATCGGCTCCTGAATCGGCTCCTGAATCGGCTCCTGAATCGGCTCCTGAATCGGCTCCTGAATCGGCTCCTGAATCGGCTCCTGAATCGGCTCCTGAATCGGCTCCTGAATCGGCTCCTGAATCGGCTCCTGAATCGGCTCCTGAATCGGCTCCTGAATCGGCTCCTGAATCGGCTCCTGAATCGGCTCCTGAATCGGCTCCTGAATCGGCTCCTGAATCGGCTCCTGAATCGGCTCCTGAATCGGCTCCTGAATCGGCTCCTGAATCGGCTCCTGAATCGGCTCCTGAATCGGCTCCTGAATCGGCTCCTGAATCGGCTCCTGAATCGGCTCCTGAATCGGCTCCTGAATCGGCTCCTGAATCGGCTCCTGAATCGGCTCCTGAATCGGCTCCTGAATCGGCTCCTGAATCGGCTCCTGAATCGGCTCCTGAATCGGCTCCTGAATCGGCTCCTGAATCGGCTCCTGAATCGGCTCCTGAATCGGCTCCTGAATCGGCTCCTGAATCGGCTCCTGAATCGGCTCCTGAATCGGCTCCTGAATCGGCTCCTGAATCGGCTCCTGAATCGGCTCCTGAATCGGCTCCTGAATCGGCTCCTGAATCGGCTCCTGAATCGGCTCCTGAATCGGCTCCTGAATCGGCTCCTGAATCGGCTCCTGAATCGGCTCCTGAATCGGCTCCTGAATCGGCTCCTGAATCGGCTCCTGAATCGGCTCCTGAATCGGCTCCTGAATCGGCTCCTGAATCGGCTCCTGAATCGGCTCCTGAATCGGCTCCTGAATCGGCTCCTGAATCGGCTCCTGAATCGGCTCCTGAATCGGCTCCTGAATCGGCTCCTGAATCGGCTCCTGAATCGGCTCCTGAATCGGCTCCTGAATCGGCTCCTGAATCGGCTCCTGAATCGGCTCCTGAATCGGCTCCTGAATCGGCTCCTGAATCGGCTCCTGAATCGGCTCCTGAATCGGCTCCTGAATCGGCTCCTGAATCGGCTCCTGAATCGGCTCCTGAATCGGCTCCTGAATCGGCTCCTGAATCGGCTCCTGAATCGGCTCCTGAATCGGCTCCTGAATCGGCTCCTGAATCGGCTCCTGAATCGGCTCCTGAATCGGCTCCTGAATCGGCTCCTGAATCGGCTCCTGAATCGGCTCCTGAATCGGCTCCTGAATCGGCTCCTGAATCGGCTCCTGAATCGGCTCCTGAATCGGCTCCTGAATCGGCTCCTGAATCGGCTCCTGAATCGGCTCCTGAATCGACTCCCGAATCGGCTCCCGGAATCGGCTCCCGGAATCGGCTCCCGGAATCGGCTCCCGGAATCGGCTCCCGGAATCGGCTCCCGGAATCGGCTCCCGGAATCGGCTCCCGGAATCGGCTCCCGGAATCGGCTCCCGGAATCGGCTCCCGGAATCGGCTCCCGGAATCGGCTCCCGGAATCGGCTCCCGGAATCGGCTCCCGGAATCGGCTCCCGGAATCGGCTCCCGGAATCGGCTCCTGAATCGGCTCCTGAATCGGCTCCTGAATCGGCTCCTGAATCGGCTCCTGAATCGGCTCCTGAATCGGCTCCTGAATCGGCTCCTGAATCGGCTCCTGAATCGGCTCCTGAATCGGCTCCTGAATCGGCTCCTGAATCGGCTCCTGAATCGGCTCCTGAATCGGCTCCTGAATCGGCTCCTGAATCGGCTCCTGAATCGGCTCCTGAATCGGCTCCTGAATCGGCTCCTGAATCGGCTCCTGAATCGGCTCCTGAATCGGCTCCTGAATCGGCTCCTGAATCGGCTCCTGAATCGGCTCCTGAATCGGCTCCTGAATCGGCTCCTGAATCGGCTCCTGAATCGGCTCCTGAATCGGCTCCTGAATCGGCTCCTGAATCGGCTCCTGAATCGGCTCCTGAATCGGCTCCTGAATCGGCTCCTGAATCGGCTCCTGAATCGGCTCCTGAATCGGCTCCTGAATCGGCTCCTGAATCGGCTCCTGAATCGGCTCCTGAATCGGCTCCTGAATCGGCTCCTGAATCGGCTCCTGAATCGGCTCCTGAATCGGCTCCTGAATCGGCTCCTGAATCGGCTCCTGAATCGGCTCCTGAATCGGCTCCTGAATCGGCTCCTGAATCGGCTCCTGAATCGGCTCCTGAATCGGCTCCTGAATCGGCTCCTGAATCGGCTCCTGAATCGGCTCCTGAATCGGCTCCTGAATCGGCTCCTGAATCGGCTCCTGAATCGGCTCCTGAATCGGCTCCTGAATCGGCTCCTGAATCGGCTCCTGAATCGGCTCCTGAATCGGCTCCTGAATCGGCTCCTGAATCGGCTCCTGAATCGGCTCCTGAATCGGCTCCTGAATCGGCTCCTGAATCGGCTCCTGAATCGGCTCCTGAATCGGCTCCTGAATCGGCTCCTGAATCGGCTCCTGAATCGGCTCCTGAATCGGCTCCTGAATCGGCTCCTGAATCGGCTCCTGAATCGGCTCCTGAATCGGCTCCTGAATCGGCTCCTGAATCGGCTCCTGAATCGGCTCCTGAATCGGCTCCTGAATCGGCTCCTGAATCGGCTCCTGAATCGGCTCCTGAATCGGCTCCTGAATCGGCTCCTGAATCGGCTCCTGAATCGGCTCCTGAATCGGCTCCTGAATCGGCTCCTGAATCGGCTCCTGAATCGGCTCCTGAATCGGCTCCTGAATCGGCTCCTGAATCGGCTCCTGAATCGGCTCCTGAATCGGCTCCTGAATCGGCTCCTGAATCGGCTCCTGAATCGGCTCCTGAATCGGCTCCTGAATCGGCTCCTGAATCGGCTCCTGAATCGGCTCCTGAATCGGCTCCTGAATCGGCTCCTGAATCGGCTCCTGAATCGGCTCCTGAATCGGCTCCTGAATCGGCTCCTGAATCGGCTCCTGAATCGGCTCCTGAATCGGCTCCTGAATCGGCTCCTGAATCGGCTCCTGAATCGGCTCCTGAATCGGCTCCTGAATCGGCTCCTGAATCGGCTCCTGAATCGGCTCCTGAATCGGCTCCTGAATCGGCTCCTGAATCGGCTCCTGAATCGGCTCCTGAATCGGCTCCTGAATCGGCTCCTGAATCGGCTCCTGAATCGGCTCCTGAATCGGCTCCTGAATCGGCTCCTGAATCGGCTCCTGAATCGGCTCCTGAATCGGCTCCTGAATCGGCTCCTGAATCGGCTCCTGAATCGGCTCCTGAATCGGCTCCTGAATCGGCTCCTGAATCGGCTCCTGAATCGGCTCCTGAATCGGCTCCTGAATCGGCTCCTGAATCGGCTCCTGAATCGGCTCCTGAATCGGCTCCTGAATCGGCTCCTGAATCGGCTCCTGAATCGGCTCCTGAATCGGCTCCTGAATCGGCTCCTGAATCGGCTCCTGAATCGGCTCCTGAATCGGCTCCTGAATCGGCTCCTGAATCGGCTCCTGAATCGGCTCCTGAATCGGCTCCTGAATCGGCTCCTGAATCGGCTCCTGAATCGGCTCCTGAATCGGCTCCTGAATCGGCTCCTGAATCGGCTCCTGAATCGGCTCCTGAATCGGCTCCTGAATCGGCTCCTGAATCGGCTCCTGAATCGGCTCCTGAATCGGCTCCTGAATCGGCTCCTGAATCGGCTCCTGAATCGGCTCCTGAATCGGCTCCTGAATCGGCTCCTGAATCGGCTCCTGAATCGGCTCCTGAATCGGCTCCTGAATCGGCTCCTGAATCGGCTCCTGAATCGGCTCCTGAATCGGCTCCTGAATCGGCTCCTGAATCGGCTCCTGAATCGGCTCCTGAATCGGCTCCTGAATCGGCTCCTGAATCGGCTCCTGAATCGGCTCCTGAATCGGCTCCTGAATCGGCTCCTGAATCGGCTCCTGAATCGGCTCCGGAATCGGCTTCCCGATTCAGCTCTGCACAGCTTTTCTCCCCTGCTCCTTTTGCATCTGCCTTGGATCCTATAACCTGAACTTTCTGACACATAGATAATAATGTGTACATCTAGTAATGACCTGTAACTACAGTGAGAATCAGTGTTGTGTATCTCACTATATACAGTAAGGTGTAGAGTTGAGTCATTTCTGAACACAGCTCTGTGAGGATTCTGTATAATAGTGCTGTATGTGCTGAACTTTACACATGAGGGAACACGTCTCTAGAAGACCACACCCAGGAAGTGCTGATGTTTTAGAGTAATTTTGTGTTGATCGTCACTTCACAGTATCAGTGTAAAATAATAACCAACACACTGCATTAAAGTCACTGTCAGGTATGTGAATTTAGTAACATCAGTGTGCTGTTTTAAGTGCCAGGGTTGGGCAAATATACATAAAAATGTATTTTTAAATAAAATACCAAATACCTGTAAGTGTATAAAGAAACTACTTAATTTTTGTATATAAAGGAGCATGAAATTTCTTCACAAAGCTTCATTCATAAGAAGACAGATGAACTGATGACACCTGTATTCATAGTAACTAGTTTGTAAATAATTAATTATTAGATTGTTAATCATAAATATAATAATATGTTATGTGTCAGAAAGTCATTCATGCAATGGGATGCAAAATCATGATCCGACTAAACAGCTACTTCAATGAGGTTAAAATTTTCAGCAAACAAATATTTATACAATGACATTCACAGTAAAAGAAATCACACTTCAGCCCTGAACACAATTCTAGCTCTGATTTCTCAGTCAGCATTACATGATAGGCAGCTCAGATGTTTTCATGAAAAAGAGGGATTTGAGGATCAGGTGCACTTCAGCAGGTTAACGGAGGTGTGTGTGCTGAAGTTATTGTAAGTTTGTGAAAAGTTTTGTGTTTTCACCCCGTGTCTGTGTGGGTTTCTAAAAAACATGACTATAAGAAATTTGCTGGGATAAATGTGTGAATGAGTGTGTGAAGGGTTTGTACTGATATCTCATTCAGGGGGTACCTGAATGCACAGAAATGACCCGTGTAGAGTGATTTAATAAAGAATTAATTCATGTACCAACAATATATTCTTTTTATAAACACGAGAGAAAATCCTTAAAAAGGGTATTTAAACTTCTCAAAATATTTGTCAGAACTTCCTTCAATATACTTAAACAAAACTGTGTCAGGGTTTTTGTACAGTGCAGCTGGATTTCCTGTCACTGTGGGCACCAGAGCACAGTAGTATAGAGCAGAGTCTGATACAGCAGCAGAGGAGATGATCAGATCCACTCTTTTATTACTTTTATTAACCTTAACATCCAGACGTGGTGGAATTGAGTCACTTTTTCCTCCAGTTGTATCATAAATATAAAGAAGGAACCCTGGGTTATAGTTTGGATGTTGTCTGTACCAGTGCAGGTAGTTGTTTGTTGCACTTGTTTTGTAGTTGCAGGACAGAGTAACATTTTCACCTTCATCTACATGTTTGTCAGTTAAAAGTGGCTCTATTGAATCTGCCATGGAGTCACCTGTCATAGAGAAGAGAACACAATGTTTTTAACCATTAAACAATCAAGCTACATATGTCAGGACCATAATTGTGATTTTTCTTATTAATAATCAGAAAAAAATAACGATTAAATTAGCATTTAACATAATAAAATAAATCTATGTATAACTCACCTACAGAAAGCCACAGGTACATGAATATAACAGTGAACATGATGAATGGTTTTAGCTGAATGAAGATATTCTGTGCTCTAACCAGTTAACATGATTAGAGTTCATGAAGCTCCTCCCTACAGCATCACATGACAGAGTCACCAATGTTACTGACAGACTGTTGATTCTTACTGAAACACACTGGTTTTACATTCAGCATCACATGGGGAATCTGTCCACATTTTAATCAAAGTCATTATTAAATGCTGCATATTAAAATCAAAGCCTTCATTATTACCAGCATATTCTAAACTGTATTATCATCATTTACCACTGATTTTAATGAAATCTTTAAAATAATGGATTGTTACCCAACCTGATGTCAGAACTGATGTGACTACACCTCATCTTTTTCTTATGAAGTGCTGAAAAATTCAACTTGATTGAGGGCTGTGGGCCAAAATGATTATTAAAATGAAAGTTGCCATGATTCCCCTTCATTTATCAATTCATTATATTTAGATATTAAATAATAAATAAATAGAAAACAGCTCAGCTAATGTAGTTTTATTTTCTGCACTTTCTAGTTCAATGAATCATAGCACAATGCAAACATAGAAACAATTCCATTACCAGTACAATAGAGTTTAAAACAACGATTCAAGCTATAAACAATAAAGCCATATGCCTGCAATATCAGTGTCCTCTAATGAGAGACATGAAGCTGGTCCTTATATTCAAATGTTTTGACTGAAAGTTTGCTCATAGAAAAAGGGACTGCAATTTTTTTGCAGCATAAACAAAAGTTATGGTAACTTAGTTATGAATCTATGTGGCAATGGCTTCATCCTTTCTCTTTTTTATCCTGTTATCATATATGACACATGATGGGCCAAATCAAAGGTCAACAGGGGACATCTTTGGCTCTGGACCATGTTTCATCTCTGCTCCACACTAAAAGATATAATAAAATCAGTAAACTATTGCATGTTTTAATTGCTTTTAAACCTTTCATATTTATTTTATATTTTATATTGTAGTTTTTCCCCTGTCCTCCAGATTCTTCTTTTCTTTTCCTCTTCATGACAGTAGATGGATCGATTACTTCAGATAAATCCTAAGTGTGAATGTTAAATCTATCAAATCACGATGCTCCAGTTAAATAAAATTCATCAAAGTTACAGTGTTCCATAAAGTTCTAGGACACATTACTGATCCAGGCTACTTTAAAGATTAGTCTCAGGTTCATCTCATCTAGGTTGAGCATGCAGAGGTAAACATGTAAACAGCTCCATCTAGTGAGAAAAGCATGAATCTGCTGCAGTCATGTGTAGTGCTTTTTGTACAGTGGAGTTGGGTTTCCTGTCACTGTGGGCATCAGAGCGCAGTAGTACAGTGCAGAGTCTGATACAGCAGCAGAGGAGATGATCAGATCCACTTTCTTATTAGTTTTGTCAAGATTTATGGACAATTGTGGACTTGGTGGTTGAGCTTCTGTGACATGTTCACTTCCTTCAACAATCAGCAGCAGAAACTCTTGATCCAGGTTTTTGTTGATACCAGTGGAGATCTCTAGCTGAGTCATCATATGTGCAGGTCAGTGTGGTGTTACTGCCTTCAGGTGAAGATATGATGGTTTGTTCTGGTGTAATGCTGCTGCCAGCAGCTCCTGCTGTAAACACATTACAACAACAAATATTTCTAATTTCATTTCTTAAGAAAATTTCTTTCATCAACTGAATCATAATGTTTATGTTTTAGTACAAATCTCCAGCATCCACATAAAGTTTGTGTAGAATATAAAAGACTTACCAATGATTTGAACAACTATGAAAAGAAAGAAGAGGAACATGATGGTTGTGTCTTGCAGTAGATATAAATGTCAGTATCTCTGTGAAACTGTCTAAACTGTATCTCACCACATGAAGCTCCACCCCACAGCATCACATGACAGTCACCAACAGATTGTTGATTCTTACTGAAACATACTGACTTTACATTCAGAATCACACCGGGAATCTGTCCTGAGAACATAATAAACAAACACAAAGCGTAAAAATTATATAATTTGAAAAATGTGAATCATATTTTTGCATAAAACCTTGTGTATTAATTATGATAAACATTTTCTGAGGTATCTTACTGAGGTGTGTAACAAACCAGCTGCTGCTCTTAGTAATACTATAAAAGATGTCAGTGAACCTTTAGGGCTTAAAGGGAAGTGTGCACAGTGTGTGTAATGTGTCCTGGATTGAGTGAATTTCGTAGTAAGAAACAGTAATCAAGACTTTCTATTGAAGATGAATTAAAATAATATTAAATATTAAAATAATCAGAAATGTTACTCAAAGTCCAAAGGTTGGTGCACAAATCATATGCATTCACTATGTTCTATACAATTTACATTTAAACATAAATATAAATTAATTAATGAGAATTTTAGTTCTGTGAAATCAAGCTGACAGTGTGTAGATTACAGCTGAGTCTCGTTACTAAGAAAAACCAGAGCAGGATTTCAGATAAAACATAAACATTGTGTACACAAACATGTAAACAGCTCCATCTAGTGAGAAAAGCATGAATCTGCTGCAGTCATGTGTAGTGCTTTTGTACAGTGGAGTTGGGTTTCCTGTCACTGTGGGCGCCAGAGCACAGTAGTATAGATCAGAGTCTGATACAGCAGCAGAGGAGATGATCAGATCCACTCTTTTATTACTTTTATTAACCTTAACATCCAGACGTGGTGGAATTGAGTCACTTTTTCCTCCAGTTGTATCATAAATATAAAGAAGGAACCCTGGGTTATAGTTTGGATGTTGTCTGTATCACTAATTCAACACATAACATTTCTGGAATAACAAAAAATATTAATGTATAACTCACCTAGTGAAAGCCACAGACACATGAATATAACAGTGAACATGATAAATGTTTTTAGCTGAATGAAACTATACTGAACTTTCTGCACTCTGTAGCATCATAAATGTTCATGAAGCTCCACCTCACAGCATCACATGACCAAGTCACCAATGTTACTGACAGATTGTTGATTCTTACTGAAACATACTGACTTTACATTCAGAATCACACCGGGAATCTGTCCTGAGAACATAATAAACAAACACAAAGCGTAAAAATTATATAATTTGAAAAATGTGAATCATATTTTTGCATAAAACCTTGTGTATTAATTATGATAAACATTTTCTGAGGTATCTTACTGAGGTGTGTAACAAACCAGCTGCTGCTCTTAGTAATACTATAAAAGATGTCAGTGAACCTTTAGGGCTTAAAGGGAAGTGTGCACAGTGTGTGTAATGTGTCCTGGATTGAGTGAATTTCGTAGTAAGAAACAGTAATCAAGACTTTCTATTGAAGATGAATTAAAATAATATTAAATATTAAAATAATCAGAAATGTTACTCAAAGTCCAAAGGTTGGTGCACAAATCATATGCATTCACTATGTTCTATACAATTTACATTTAAACATAAATATAAATTAATTAATGAGAATTTTAGTTCTGTGAAATCAAGCTGACAGTGTGTAGATTACAGCTGAGTCTCGTTACTAAGAAAAACCAGAGCAGGATTTCAGATAAAACATAAACATTGTGTACACAAACATGTAAACAGCTCCATCTAGTGAGAAAAGCATGAATCTACTGCAGTCATGTGTAGTGCTTTTTGTACAGTGGAGTTGGGTTTCCTGTCACTGTGGGCGTCAGAGCGCAGTAGTACAGTGCAGAGTCTGATACAGCAGCAGAGGAGATGATCAGATCCACTCTTTTATTACTTTTATTAACCTTAACATCCAGACGTGGTGGAATTGAGTCACTTTTTCCTCCAGTTGTATCATAAATATAAAGAAGGAACCCTGGGTTATAGTTTGGATGTTGTCTGTATCACTAATTCAACACATAACATTTCTGGAATAACAAAAAATATTAATGTATAACTCACCTAGTGAAAGCCACAGACACATGAATATAACAGTGAACATGATAAATGTTTTTAGCTGAATGAAACTATACTGAACTTTCTGCACTCTGTAGCATCATAAATGTTCATGAAGCTCCACCCCACAGCATCACATGACAGTCACCAACAGATTGTTGATTCTTACTGAAACATACTGACTTTACATTCAGAATCACACCGGGAATCTGTCCTGAGAACATAATAAACAAACACAAAGCGTAAAAATTATATAATTTGAAAAATGTGAATCATATTTTTGCATAAAACCTTGTGTATTAATTATGATAAACATTTTCTGAGGTATCTTACTGAGGTGTGTAACAAACCAGCTGCTGCTCTTTGTAATACCAGTGTGTGCACAGTCATAGTGTGGGAGGTTTGCTGGGTTCAGTGAAGGTTGCAGTGTGTATTCACTTGTGTGAGTGTGTGTAAGTGTATTGTTTGTGCAAAATATAATTAATATTCAATGAACTCAACATTAAAGGCAGATGTGGCAGGATCCTGGTACATGTCTGACAATAAGATCAGTGACTGCACCACCTTGTGGAGAAAGACTGAGAAACACACCAAGTTTAGCTGTTTCCAGTTCAGAACTGATCTGTAAAACTTTCTATCTAATAATAGAAAACTAATGTATGTAATGATCAAAATCTGGTGTTTATAGTTGACAGCAGTTTTACATGATTGTGTCTCTCACCCTGAAAATGTACTGCTTGGAGAAGTTAATGATGTAATTCAGGAGCAGCAGTAAACCAGCACCACTACAGCTGCAGATTCTACATCAGAAGTAATAAAATGATGCAGATTTCATTCATATCAACATCATTCAAAACAAAATAGTGTTTGTTTCTCCTTGTTTTATATTTATGAAAATTCTATTTGATGAAGCTTAATTGTAGGTGTAAATTAATGCATCATATAATAAAACATATTAACAGGTAGGTGAGGTGTCTGTTATTAACACATGAATCATCATCACTCCAGCTTTAGTTTAAGGTTAACGCATTATTAGTTCCTGATTAGTCCACTTTACTGTACACTTTTACACATCATTCATTTTCAGTAACCACTTTATCCTGGACACACTTTCAGAATCATTTATATACAGTATACATACTTACATTCAATCATACATCTTCCTGGTCAGGATTGTGGAGGATCTGAAGCTTCTCTCAGTAAACCAGCACCACTACAGCTGCAGATTCCCTACAGGATCAGTAAAGTTTTTGTAGCTGCAGGACAGAGTAACATCATCACCTTCATCTATAACTTTATGAGTGAGAAGTGGATTTATTGAATCTGCCATGGAGTCACCTGTCATAGAGATGAAAACATTTAATGATTATATAATCCACTATTATATAACTGCAGAATCACAGAATAATTAATTACAAATTAAGCAATCAATTTTTGAAACAGTAAAATAATCTGAATTTAACTCACCTACTGAAAGCCACAGACACATGAAAATGATAGTGAACATGATAAATGCTCTTAGCTGAATGAAACTATACTGAACTTTCTGCACTCTGTAGCATCATAAATGTTCATGAAGCTCCACCTCACAGCATCACATGACCAAGTCACCAATGTTACTGACAGATTGTTGATTCTTAATAAAGAATCTGGAATTAATGCATTATTTGAATCTGTAAAAATATAATTAGCTGATTCAATTATTACATATTTTCATTTCACAGTTATATTTGTGTTTATAAGTGATGTCGCTGCATTGGGGGCTTCAGCCTCATCAGAAATTGCTGTGAATTATGTGAAATTGTATACAGTACTGTCCTTAATTTATTTATTCATTCTGTAAAAACAAATCATGTTTATTTAATATGATGAATAACTTTTTTCTATGTTTTTCAATAAGATGAGGAACAAACCAGCTGCTGCTCTTTGTAATACCAGTGTGTGCACAGTCATAGTGTGGGAGGTTTGCTGGGTTCAGTGAAGGTTGCAGTGTGTATTCACTTGTGTGAGTGTGTGTAAGTGTATTGTTTGTGCAAAATATAATTAATATTCAATGAACTCAACATTAAAGGCAGATGTGGCAGGATCCTGGTACATGTCTGACAATAAGATCAGTGACTGCACCACCTTGTGGAGAAAGACTTTAAAACAGGATTTAAAAAAAAAAGTACAAACAATATATTTTAATAAAAAATACTGATTTTAAAAAGATTTCTTTATTGACTCTTCAAGCAGTAATCATTATATGTACACTGGCGATCAAAATTAGAGAACAACAATGACTGTAGCATGGAAAAGATTACAACAAAAATTTTTGAAGGTTACAACAGTCAGCAATTAGTAGGAAGTGTACAGGCCTCTGCTCTGAATGACGTCAGCACATCTGCGGCCACAGGACAGCACTAGTCTCTTACACTGCTCTGGTGTGATAATAATAGAAAACTAATGTATGTAATGATCAAAATCTGGTGTTTATAGTTGACAGCAGTTTTACATGATTGTGTCTCTCACCCTGAAAATGTACTGCTTGGAGAAGTTAATGATGTAATTCAGGAGCAGCAGTAAACCAGCACCACTACAGCTGCAGATTCTACAGGATCAGTAAAGTTTTGTAGCTGCAGGACAGAGTAACATCATCACCTTCATCTATAACTTTATGAGTGAGAAGTGGATTTATTGAATCTGCCATGGAGTCACCTGTCATAGAGATGAAAACATTTAATGATTATATAATCCACTATTATATAACTGCAGAATCACAGAATAATTAATTACAAATTAAGCAATCAATTTTTGAAACAGTAAAATAATCTGAATTTAACTCACCTACTGAAAGCCACAGACACATGAAAATGATAGTGAACATGATAAATGCTCTTAGCTGAATGAAACTATACTGAACTTTCTGCACTCTGTAGCATCATAAATGTTCATGAAGCTCCACCTCACAGCATCACATGACCAAGTCACCAATGTTACTGACAGATTGTTGATTCTTAATAAAGAATCTGGAATTAATACATGAATGAGTGAAGTAAAGAAAGTATGATTACATTTCCACATATTGTGCACCAGTAACACATCACCCAATGGGTATGATATTTTTCAAAAAATATGTTCTGGAGCATCAAAGATGTTGAATTGTGAATTTCCTGTGTTGAATGTTCACCTGTTCACTTTTAATTTCTATTTATTTCAGTTGCAATTGTTACCACCTTTGTTTCTATGTGTCTGTGGTTAACTGATAACAAGTGGGTAAAGGAAATATCTGTCATCTTTTGTGGTTTTACAAACGTTATGTTTTTGTACAGTTGTTCAGTGACTCTGTATCACTGTGCTGCTCCTACTCTTAGAGCGCAGTGATAGAGAGCAGAATCTGAGATCTGTAGGTCTTTAATAATAAGTTCAGTAGCATCTGAGGTTGTTTTTCCACTGAATTGAGATCCACTGGGATTATAGTCATAACCACTTTCTGATTTTGCACCTTTATACAGTAAAAACTGTGGTGCGCTGTGAGGATATTGTTTGTACCAGTAAAGCCAAATGTAGTCACTGTTTGTCTCATATGAACATTTCAGAGTAACAGTGTTTGTTTCTCCTTGTTTTATATTTATGAAATTCTATTTGATGAAGCTTAATTGTAGGTGTAAATTAATGCATCATATAATAAAACATATTAACAGGTAGGTGAGGTGTCTGTTATTAACACATGAATCATCATCACTCCAGCTTTAGTTTAAGGTTAACGCATTATTAGTTCCTGATTAGTCCACTTTACTATACACTTTTACACATCATTCATTTTCAGTAACCACTTTATCCTGGACACACTTTCAGAATCATTTATATACAGTATACATACTTACATTCAATCATACATCTTCCTGGTCAGGATTGTGGAGGATCTGAAGCTTCTCTCAGTAAAACAGAGCATAGAGCAGAAATATACACACAGTTACAGTCAATTTATTGTGTAAGCAGTCTGGATAAATGCATTTTGAAAACTTAAATCAAAACTGAAAAGTAAAAAGTATAGTACTTGTTCAAATAAATGTTTCATCATATTTGTGCACAATCTGAAATTGTCATAAAAAAAAAGGAAATTCCAGTGACATTCATCTTTGTATTTGTGGGAATAAAACTCACATCTGTTAATTAAAGAGTTTTCTCTTAACATGCAACATACAGTTGTATATACTGGATAATTAATACATGAATGAGTGAAGTAAAGAAAGTATGATTACATTTCCACATATTGTGCACCAGTAACACATCACCCAATGGGTATGATATTTTTCAAAAAATATGTTCTGGAGCATCAAAGATGTTGAATTGTGAATTTCCTGTGTTGAATGTTCACCTGTTCACTTTTAATTTCTATTTATTTCAGTTGCAATTGTTACCACCTTTGTTTCTATGTGTCTGTGGTTAACTGATAACAAGTGGGTAAAGGAAATATCTGTCATCTTTTGTGGTTTTACAAACGTTATGTTTTTGTACAGTTGTTCAGTGACTCTGTATCACTGTGCTGCTCCTACTCTTAGAGCGCAGTGATAGAGAGCAGAATCTGAGATCTGTAGGTCTTTAATAATAAGTTCAGTAGCATCTGAGGTTGTTTTTCCACTGAATTGAGATCCACTGGGATTATAGTCATAACCACTTTCTGATTTTGCACCTTTATACAGTAAAAACTGTGGTGCGCTGTGAGGATATTGTTTGTACCAGTAAAGCCAAATGTAGTCACTGTTTGTCTCATATGAACATTTCAGAGTAACAGTGTTTGTTTCTCCTTGTTTTATATTTATGAAAATTCTATTTGATGAAGCTTAATTGTAGGTGTAAATTAATGCATCATATAATAAAACATATTAACAGGTAGGTGAGGTGTCTGTTATTAACACATGAATCATCATCACTCCAGCTTTAGTTTAAGGTTAACGCATTATTAGTTCCTGATTAGTCCACTTTACTGTACACTTTTACACATCATTCATTTTCAGTAACCACTTTATCCTGGACACACTTTCAGAATCATTTATATACAGTATACATACTTACATTCAATCATACATCTTCCTGTTCAGGATTGTGGAGGATCTGAAGCTTCTCTCAGTAAAACAGAGCATAGAGCAGAAATATACACACAGTTACAGTCAATTTATTGTGTAAGCAGTCTGGATAAATGCATTTTGAAAACTTAAATCAAAACTGAAAAGTAAAAAGTATAGTACTTGTTCAAATAAATGTTTCATCATATTTGTGCACAATCTGAAATTGTCATAAAAAAAAAGGAAATTCCAGTGACATTCATCTTTGTATTTGTGGGAATAAAACTCACATCTGTTAATTAAAGAGTTTTCTCTTAACATGCAACATACAGTTGTATATACTGGATAATTAATACATGAATGAGTGAAGTAAAGAAAGTATGATTACATTTCCACATATTGTGCACCAGTAACACATCACCCAATGGGTATGATATTTTTCAAAAAATATGTTCTGGAGCATCAAAGATGTTGAATTGTGAATTTCCTGTGTTGAATGTTCACCTGTTCACTTTTAATTTCTATTTATTTCAGTTGCAATTGTTACCACCTTTGTTTCTATGTGTCTGTGGTTAACTGATAACAAGTTGTTAAAGGTTGCTGTATTTGATCTGCTGTGGTTTTAGAAACTCCATATGAACCATTATTTAGGTTTATGTGCAGCTTTTCACTGACTCTGTATTACTGTGTGGATTCTTTAAGAGCACAGTGATAGAGAGCAGAATCTGAGATCTGTAGGTCTTTAATAATAAGTTCAGTAGCATCTGAGGTTGTTTTTCCACTGAATTGAGATCCACTGGGATTATAGTCATAACCACTTTCTGATTTTGCACCTTTATACAGTAAAAACTGTGGTGCGCTGTGAGGATATTGTTTGTACCAGTAAAGCCAAATGTAGTCACTGTTTGTCTCATATGAACATTTCAGAGTAACAGCGTCTGTTTCCTTCACTGTAATGTTGGAATCCTCAACTGTCGGCCCAATTTTATCTGCAAAACTGCCTGCTGTAAAGAAGAAAATATAAATAAATTAAAACATATAAATAAATGTTTTAACTATTTTTGTACATTTAACTATTTTTGTACATTTAACTATTTTTGTACATTTAACTATTTTTGTACATTTAACTATTTTTGTACATTTAACTATTTTTGTACATTTAACTATTTTTGTACATTTAACTATTTTTGTACATTTAACTATTTTTGTACATTTAACTATTTTTGTACATTTAACTATTTTTGTACATTTAACTATTTTTGTACATTTAACTATTTTTGTACATTTAACTATTTTTGTACAACATTTCCAAAACATCAACATATACATTTATGTATAAACATTTCTGTTAGTTAATACAATGAATTAACTGGTGAATACGAATTACCTGTAACTACAGTGAGAATCAGTGTTGTGTATCTCACTATGTACAGTAAGGTGTAGAGTTGAGTCATTTCTGAACACAGCTCTGTGAGGATTCTGTATAATAGTGCTGTATGTGCTGAACTTTACACATGAGGGAACACGTCTCTAGAAGACCACACCCAGGAAGTGCTGCTGTTGTAGTATAACTTTTCTATTTTTCTCATCATATTACAAAACAAGACAATTAAAACAAATAAAAATGTGACGAGTTGAAATAACAAGCTGATATGAAACAGCTGATATTAAACAAGTAAGTCAGTTGTGTTACAGTATGTATGAAGCATCAATTAGAATCGTCATACTTCATTAGCAAGGAAGATTTAGCATTCTTCTGTCTCTCCCTTTTAATTATGCAGTAATTAATAGTCTTTCCAGAGTCCCTGCACCCTGATCATACTGCCGAGTGTCTCAAACTATTATGTACCATTAAGGATATTTAATAATGCATCATTTTTTCTCCCTTGTTCTTGTCCTTCCACCCCTCCACTGAGTTAAACATGCTCCTGAGGTAACAGTGATCCTGTTCTATTCTTCTTTCTAGAGCTGTCTGATTTATCCTAATGCCCTGCCTCTGGATAGAGTTCTTTCAACTGGAGATCACTCGCTGCTGCTGAAAATGGTTTCACATGAACAGTCTAATGATCCATGATGTTACTGAGCAGAGTTAAACATAAGGACCATGACGATGGATTTGGACTGTAATTAATATAAACAGTTTGCTACAGTGGCTTAAGAATGTAATCACCATTAACAGTTTTTGTCCATCAGTGAACTGTTGATTTTGATTCCTCCCAAGGTTTCTTTCTCATACCATTTCAGGGAGTTTTTCATGCCACTTACTTTTTTATTTTTAAATTTTGCATCCTGCCCCACTCATAGTTTATAATGTGCACAGTCAGTAATCTCAAACCTGATATTATATCATCTGATACTAAAAGAACCTGTTTAATGAGGTTGTGTTTTTAAAAAAAATCATTTTACGTCTTTCTCTGTGAAAAATGGCAATAGTTTGACCATATTTACTAATTTTTTTGTAATTACAGTAAAAAAAACAACAACAAAGAAATCGTATGTTGTATTTTATGTAATATTTGTTTGTTTGTATGGTTGGTTGGTTCTTCGGTTGCTTGTTTGCTGCCCTAAAATCTGAAAGGTGGCAATAAAAAAATAATTTAACAGTGTACAATTACTGTTAAAGCTTCTGTTAAAAATGTTTTAGAAATACAGTATATGATAAAGTAAAGTTGGGATTGAAGAACATGCAAATGATTGAACTTTAGTATAAAGTTAGTAAAAGTTTATTTGCTCAATTTGTGGCACATAAACAATAAATATTTAATAATGTGTGACTTATTAATAATGTGCAGGTGAGTTTGGAAAATTATTCCATTTCTGCATGAGTTTAATTCTGCATAAGAGCCTTTATAAATCCTTCTATAAAGTACCACTGAAAAGTTTAGAACAAAAATCTGAAGATGAATATGAAAAGTACAATAATCAGAATTTTACAGTTTGTGTGAATGATGTACAGTCATTTATTAAATGTATTTATTTATTTATATTTTATTTGTTTCATTACATTTTTGCAGGTGCATATGTTCCCAGAAATGTTGTTTGTGTCTGTGGTTAACTGATAACAAGTGGGTAAAGGAAATATCTGTCATCTTTTGTGGTTTTACAAACGTTATGTTTTTGTACAGTGCAGCTGGATTTCCTGTCACTGTGGGCGCCAGAGCACAGTAGTATAGATCAGAGTCTGATACAGCAGCAGAGGAGATGTGCAGATCCACTTGTTTATTTCCATGAACTTTAGCATGTTGGATGTTGGGACTTAAAGCTCCACTTTCATAAATATAAAGAATGAATTTAGGATTAGATTTTGGATCTTGTTTGTACCACTGCAGTACAGAACCACTAAAGTCTTTGTAGCTGCAGGACAGAGTAACATCATCACCTTCATTTACAACTTCATGAGTGAATCTTGGGTTTATTGAATCTCCCATTGAGTCACCTGTTATAGAAGAGAACATAATGCATTTAACTTTCAATGTGTGCACAAACAATAAATAAATAATCTTACTTTCTGCTTTTTCTCCTCACCACACACTCATTTATCACTAATTCAACACATAACATTTCTGGAATAACAAAAAATATTTATTTGTAACTCACCTAGTGAAAGCCACAGACACGTAAATATAACAGTGAACATGATGAATGTTTTTAGCTGAATGAAAATATTCTTTCTGTTCTCTGATATGTTCATCATAACATCCTAAAGGTTTATGAAGCTCCACCCCACAGCATCACATGACAGTCACCAATGTTACTGACAGATTGTTGATTCTTACTGAAACATACTGACTTTACATTCAGAATCACACGGGGAACAAGACTTTCTATTGAAGATTAATTGAACATTGTTACTAATCAGTTTGATGAAATAATCAGAAATGTTACTCAAAGTCCAAAGGTTGGTGCAATAAAATCACAAATCATATGCATTCACTATGTTCTATACAATTTACATTTAAACATAAATATAAATTAATTAATAAGATTTTGAGTTCTGTGAAATCAAGCTGACAGTGTGTAGATTACAACTGAGGCTCGTTACTAAGAAAAACCAGAGCAGGAGTTCAGATAACACATAAACATTGTGTATGACAGAAGAACAGGTGTAGTCGATATCATGGAAGTGAATGTAAACATGTAAACAGCTCCATCTAGTGAGAAAAGCATGAATCTGCTGCAGTCATGTGTAGAGGTTTTTGTACAGTGCAGCTGGATTTCCTGTCACTGTGGGCGCCAGAGCACAGTAGTATAGATCAGAGTCTGATACAGCAGCAGAGGAGATGTGCAGATCCACTTGTTTATTTCCATGAACTTTTTTCTTGTGATGTTGGGACTTAAAGCTCCACTTTCATAAATGTGTGTGTGTGTGTGTGTGTGTGTGTGTGTGTGTGTGTGTGTGTGTGTGTGTGTGTGTGTGTGTGTGTGTGTGTGTGTGTGTGTGTGTGTGTGTGTGTGTGTGTGTGTGTGTGTGTGTGTGTGTGTGTGTGTGTGTGTGTGTGTGTGTGTGTGTGTGTGTGTGTGTGTGTGTGTGTGTGTGTGTGTGTGTGTGTGTGTGTGTGTGTGTGTGTGTGTGTGTGTGTGTGTGTGTGTGTGTGTGTGTGTGTGTGTGTGTGTGTGTGTGTGTGTGTGTGTGTGTGTGTGTGTGTGTGTGTGTGTGTGTGTGTGTGTGTGTGTGTGTGTGTGTGTGTGTGTGTGTGTGTGTGTGTGTGTGTGTGTGTGTGTGTGTGTGTGTGTGTGTGTGTGTGTGTGTGTGTGTGTGTGTGTGTGTGTGTGTGTGTGTGTGTGTGTGTGTGTGTGTGTGTGTGTGTGTGTGTGTGTGTGTGTGTGTGTGTGTGTGTGTGTGTGTGTGTGTGTGTGTGTGTGTGTGTGTGTGTGTGTGTGTGTGTGTGTGTGTGTGTGTGTGTGTGTGTGTGTGTGTGTGTGTGTGTGTGTGTGTGTGTGTGTGTGTGTGTGTGTGTGTGTGTGTGTGTGTGTGTGTGTGTGTGTGTGTGTGTGTGTGTGTGTGTGTGTGTGTGTGTGTGTGTGTGTGTGTGTGTGTGTGTGTGTGTGTGTGTGTGTGTGTGTGTGTGTGTGTGTGTGTGTGTGTGTGTGTGTGTGTGTGTGTGTGTGTGTGTGTGTGTGTGTGTGTGTGTGTGTGTGTGTGTGTGTGTGTGTGTGTGTGTGTGTGTGTGTGTGTGTGTGTGTGTGTGTGTGTGTGTGTGTGTGTGTGTGTGTGTGTGTGTGTGTGTGTGTGTGTGTGTGTGTGTGTGTGTGTGTGTGTGTGTGTGTGTGTGTGTGTGTGTGTGTGTGTGTGTGTGTGTGTGTGTGTGTGTGTGTGTGTGTGTGTGTGTGTGTGTGTGTGTGTGTGTGTGTGTGTGTGTGTGTGTGTGTGTGTGTGTGTGTGTGTGTGTGTGTGTGTGTGTGTGTGTGTGTGTGTGTGTGTGTGTGTGTGTGTGTGTGTGTGTGTGTGTGTGTGTGTGTGTGTGTGTGTGTGTGTGTGTGTGTGTGTGTGTGTGTGTGTGTGTGTGTGTGTGTGTGTGTGTGTGTGTGTGTGTGTGTGTGTGTGTGTGTGTGTGTGTGTGTGTGTGTGTGTGTGTGTGTGTGTGTGTGTGTGTGTGTGTGTGTGTGTGTGTGTGTGTGTGTGTGTGTGTGTGTGTGTGTGTGTGTGTGTGTGTGTGTGTGTGTGTGTGTGTGTGTGTGTGTGTGTGTGTGTGTGTGTGTGTGTGTGTGTGTGTGTGTGTGTGTGTGTGTGTGTGTGTGTGTGTGTGTGTGTGTGTGTGTGTGTGTGTGTGTGTGTGTGTGTGTGTGTGTGTGTGTGTGTGTGTGTGTGTGTGTGTGTGTGTGTGTGTGTGTGTGTGTGTGTGTGTGTGTGTGTGTGTGTGTGTGTGTGTGTGTGTGTGTGTGTGTGTGTGTGTGTGTGTGTGTGTGTGTGTGTGTGTGTGTGTGTGTGTGTGTGTGTGTGTGTGTGTGTGTGTGTGTGTGTGTGTGTGTGTGTGTGTGTGTGTGTGTGTGTGTGTGTGTGTGTGTGTGTGTGTGTGTGTGTGTGTGTGTGTGTGTGTGTGTGTGTGTGTGTGTGTGTGTGTGTGTGTGTGTGTGTGTGTGTGTGTGTGTGTGTGTGTGTGTGTGTGTGTGTGTGTGTGTGTGTGTGTGTGTGTGTGTGTGTGTGTGTGTGTGTGTGTGTGTGTGTGTGTGTGTGTGTGTGTGTGTGTGTGTGTGTGTGTGTGTGTGTGTGTGTGTGTGTGTGTGTGTGTGTGTGTGTGTGTGTGTGTGTGTGTGTGTGTGTGTGTGTGTGTGTGTGTGTGTGTGTGTGTGTGTGTGTGTGTGTGTGTGTGTGTGTGTGTGTGTGTGTGTGTGTGTGTGTGTGTGTGTGTGTGTGTGTGTGTGTGTGTGTGTGTGTGTGTGTGTGTGTGTGTGTGTGTGTGTGTGTGTGTGTGTGTGTGTGTGTGTGTGTGTGTGTGTGTGTGTGTGTGTGTGTGTGTGTGTGTGTGTGTGTGTGTGTGTTAGAAAATTAACTCTTTTTATAATTTTGTCACAATCTTGATTTGTATCTAGCAGCATGTAAGTCAATTTTTGTACAGTAAAGCAAAAATAAGTATCAGACAGAAAAACTCATTCAATGCATGTATGAATAAAATCATATAAGCACAGACAGGTTTCCAAAACTCGTGCTTTTTTATTTCTCTTGGCAAAGAAACTTAGAAATGAGCATCAGAAAATAATAAGGACATAATCCTCCATCTCCACACATGCAGTAATACCGTAAGAATACAGTCACAATCTAGTCCCAAAATACCGCTATGCTCCTAATAGAAGCGCAACATTTAGTGTCTTTCGTTAAAGCCTGTGTAAAGTTCATTAGTTTCAGTGTAGACAAGTGCGGCTTATAGACAAGTGCGGCTTATTTATGGTAAAAATAAAATCTTTGTCAAATTCAGTGCTTATATAAGGGTGCGCTTTATAGTCCGGAAATTACGGTATATTTGTGAATGTAATGTGATTGATGTGTATTTGGCATCTTTAATCACTTTTTATTATTTTTTTCTGTTCCATTCAGCTGCATCTGTTACCACAAATGCTGTTTGTGTCTGTGGTTTACTGATAACAAGTAGGTCAAGGAAATTTGATGTGTTTTTGTACAGTCTTTCACTGACTCTGTATTACTGTGCTACGTCTCTAAGAGCGCAGTGATAGAGAGCAGAATCTGAGAGCTTTAGACCTCTGATAGTAAGTTCAGTAGAGTCTCTGGTAGTTTTGGTCTCTAATCGACATCAGTGCCCTGACCAGATCTTGATCTTGCACCTTTATACAATAAAAACTGTGGTGCGCTGTTAGGATATTGTTTATACCAGTAAAGCCGAATGTGTTCACTGCCTGAATCATAGAAACATTTTAGAGTAACAGGTTCAGTTTCATGTTTGACAATGTTGATGTCTAACGGTCCAATTGTATCTGCAAAACTGCCTGCTGTAATAGGAGAAAATGAAGAAATAAATATTTGGAGTATTTTTAATGTTAGCACAGCAACTATATTGCGGCTTAATTACATGAATATCAATTACTATAACAATATTAATAACTGATGAATATGAATGACCTGTAACTACAGTGAGAATCAGTGTTGTGTATCTCACTATGTACAGTAAGGTGTAGAGTTGAGTCATTTCTGAACACAGCTCTGTGAGGATTCTGTATAATAGTGCTGTATGTGCTGAACTTTACACATGAGGGAACACGTCTCTAGAAAACCACACCCAGGAAGTGCTGCTGTTGTAGTATAACACTGTACTGATCATCACTTCACAGTATCAGTGTAAAACTATAACCAAAACACTGCGTCTCTCTAAGTATGTAAAGTCACTGGCAGGCATGTGAAGTTAGTGTGCTTTATCAAGTGCCAGGGTTCGGCAAAGATACATCAAAATGTATTTTAAAATAAAATACCAAATACCCTTAAGTGTATAAAAAAAAAAAAAGAAAAACTACTTCATTTTTGTATATAAGGGAGCATGAAATTTCTTCACAAACCTTCATTCATAAGTAATTCATGAAAATACAACTGATGGCACCTGTATTCATAGTAACTAGCAGTGTTGTGCTCGTTACTAAAAAATAGTAACTAGTTACAGTTACTCGTTGCTTCATTCAAAAAATCTCAATTACTTTGTTGATTACTTACACCAAAAAGTAATGTGTTACTGTTAAAAGTAACTTTTAGTTATGTTTTTAAGACTATTTGATGTTCCCATTTTTATGTGTTATGGTCTACAAACACAAAACTGACTTAAACACAAAGTAATTTTTAAACACTATTTTATTTAAGTCAGACCAGCACAAACTGAATATATCAAAAGGACTTCTGAAATAAATAACAAAACAAGCTGAATAATATATTCACAATCAAAAACGAAAGTGGCTTCTGCATCATAATAGCTGTTGTGTTGAGCTCTTAAAAATGTTCCTTTCACAGCTTAAGTATGAAAACTATCAACAATGTAGAACAGAACACGGGGTTAGCTTCTAGCTTCTAGCTTCGCTGAGGCATGGAGTTTCTGGAGGAGCTTCGACAGATTGGAGTTGCTGTTTTTTGTCTTTACACTCAACTAAAGTGAAATAATGAGCATATTGGTACCTCCTTCTCTCAGAATGAGAGGTAAGTACACTTCAAGGTTCTTCCCTGTTCTGGCACCATGGTAATGAACTTAGATGTCTGAACAGCAGAGTCCCTGACTATCTTCAAGAGACGGTTGAAGACCTTCCTCTTCCTGAAACACTTAAATTAGAACTTTCCAAGTTTGCTTTGTAGAATTCAAGCGTTATATTTATATTAAGTTTGGAATCTAGCGTACCAGTGTAGATTTATTTATTACTAGAGACTCAAAGCACTTTTGTACGTCGTTCTGAATAAGGGCGTCTGCTAAATGCTGCAAATATAAATGTAAATGTAAATTTGGATTCTTACTGGATTCTTAAATCCTGGTTATACATTCAACTTTACATGGGGAACTTGTTGACATACTAATCTACTTAAATCTGTAATCCAGAAAATAATGTCATTATTAAAATAGTAATCATTCACTACTTCAATGAAAAATATAAGTACAATGAAACAATTCCATTTATAGTACAATAGAGTTCAATGCCTAATACAACAATTCAAACTATAAGCAATACAGCCATATATGTGCAAATATCAGTGACCTTTAATGAGACACATACAACCTTATTTGTCAGTTAGTCTGCTTCTAGGTATATACTATAAGTTCATCAGACTGAAAGTCTGCTCAGAGGGGGAGGAACTGCTAAAGAATTTGCAGATGAAAAATAAATTAATGAAACAGTTATGAAGATCTGTGTCAGTGACAAAATTACACAATTATAAATATCTATTTTTTTTAATACTTAAACGAAAATTATTTGCAGTAAATGATTGAAACTTGGAACCCATGGACATTACCAAATACTGAGTTTTCTCAGTTGAGATTCTTTGGAAGGACTTTACTGCAGACATCTTGCTCATTTGTGGGACTTTCTGCCTTCAGTTTTGTCTTCTGGAAGTGGAAAGCTGCTCACATCCAGCAAAGTATCATGCATTTTTATACACATGCTCATGAATGAATGCATTTAGAAACAAAGGAAAATTGATGAGACCACATGTTTTAATTTCACATGTGTGTGTGTGTGTGTGTGTGTGTGTGTGTGTGTGTGTGTGTGTGTGTGTGTGTGTGTGTGTGTGTGTGTGTGTGTGTGTGTGTGTGTGTGTGTGTGTGTGTGTGTGTGTGTGTGTGTGTGTGTGTGTGTGTGTGTGTGTGTGTGTGTGTGTGTGTGTGTGTGTGTGTGTGTGTGTGTGTGTGTGTGTGTGTGTGTGTGTGTGTGTGTGTGTGTGTGTGTGTGTGTGTGTGTGTGTGTGTGTGTGTGTGTGTGTGTGTGTGTGTGTGTGTGTGTGTGTGTGTGTGTGTGTGTGTGTGTGTGTGTGTGTGTGTGTGTGTGTGTGTGTGTGTGTGTGTGTGTGTGTGTGTGTGTGTGTGTGTGTGTGTGTGTGTGTGTGTGTGTGTGTGTGTGTGTGTGTGTGTGTGTGTGTGTGTGTGTGTGTGTGTGTGTGTGTGTGTGTGTGTGTGTGTGTGTGTGTGTGTGTGTGTGTGTGTGTGTGTGTGTGTGTGTGTGTGTGTGTGTGTGTGTGTGTGTGTGTGTGTGTGTGTGTGTGTGTGTGTGTGTGTGTGTGTGTGTGTTTGTGTGTGTGGAGGGGGTAATTTTTTACTATCACTCCTGTACACTACGTATACCTAAACTTTAAAATTTGTACTTTTTCTTCTTTGCTTATCTTAATTTTCGTCACAGTCTTCGCTTTCTGGCTTCGCTTCACCATCTAGCAGCGGCGTCTCGAGCTCGTACCTCAATTTTTTGCTCGCGTAACAAAGCAAAAAAATCGACAGAGTGACCGCTCGTACCTCAGAAAACTAGTACATTAATGCACTCGTAGGTCAAGGTACCACTGTATTTGTGAAAGGAAGGAGGAAGACAGTGAACAATGACTTACTTGGTCGGCTACTGTTTATATACAAGCCGTTGTAGCGCGTTGAGTCTGGGTCATGGGATAGCTCGCTAAATCCAGTTGCAACAGAAATCATATACAGATAAGCACTTGTGCTTTTTTATTTTTCTTGGCAACAGCGTTATGGGTTAGTCAAAGAAACTTAGAACTGAGCTTCAGAGAACAATAAGGACATAATCCTCGGTCTCCAAACACGCAGTAATACCGGAGGAATGCAGTGACGTGCTATTCCCAAAATACCGCTATGCTCCTAATAGAAGCGCAACATATTGCATTTAGTGTCTTTCGTTAAAGCCTGTGTAAAGTTCATTAGTTTCAGTGTAGACACCTGTGGCTTATAGACAGCTGTGGCTTATTAATGTTAAAAATAAAAATCTTTGTATATATAAGGGTGCGCTTTATAGTACGGAAATTACGGTATATTTTGCGAATGTAATGTTATTGATGTGTATTTGGCATCTTTAATCACTTTTTATTATTTTTTTCTGTTCCATTCAGCTGCATCTGTTACCACAAATGCTGTTTGTGTCTGTGGTTTACTGATAACAAGTAGGTAAAGAAAAAATATTTGATGGGTTCTTGTACAGTCTTTCACTGACTCTGTATTACTGTGCTGCTACTCTAAGAGCACAGTGATAGAGAGCAGAATCTGAGATCTTTAGACCTCTGATAGTAAGTTCAGTAGAGTCTCTGGTTGTTTCTGTCTTTAATCGAGTGTCAGTGGGTTTGCGCTCAATAGAACCAAAAGTTCTTGCACCTTTAAGCAATAACAACTGTGGTGTGCTGTTAGGATATTGTTTGTACCAGTAAAGCACAATGTGTTCACTGTTTGTCTCATATGTACATTTGAGAGTAACAGTGTCTGTTTCCTTTCCATTGGCATCTTCATCTTTCGGCCCAATTTTATCTGCAAAACTGCCTGTTGAAAAGAAAAAAATAAAGAAATAGTAATTTTGAATTTTGTATAAATAGTTTAAAGCCTCAAACATAAGTATAAAAAATACACTGAATTTACTGATGAATATAAATTACCTGTAACTACAGTGAGAATCAGTGTTGTGTATCTCACTATGTACAGTAAGGTGTAGAGTTGAGTCATTTCTGAACACAGCTCTGTGAGGATTCTGTATAATAGTGCTGTATGTGCTGAACTTTACACATGAGGGAACACGTCTCTAGAAGACCACACCCAGGAAGTGCTGCTGTTGTAGTGTAACACTGTACAGATCATCACTTCACAGTATCAGTGATACTGTAGTTGTTATGCAACTTTGACTTGCTGAAGAAATTCTCTTTGTATTTTTAATCTAAGTGGAGGGATTTTGCTTAAGTCACACTTATTTACCCTGTTTGTTTTATGTCATTATGTATTAAAAAGAAAGTGTGCTAAAATTCCTCCCTACAGACTTTTTACCCTGATGGTATCCTCAGTTTGAAACCTAGTGAACCAGTCTCATTTATTTATTCATACAGCCTTCAATACACTTTTGTTCATCAAACTCGTCTTGCTCTCGACACGCTATTACTGCCGCACAGACCTGAATAAACGGAGACACGCCCACAGTGCGTCTTCTTCGTGTTTACAGTGGTTCATCCACCAATCCTACAATGCGACGCTGCTGTAAGCAGGTTAGACTGTAGGCTACACTTCAGCCAAAATTAATTCATTTAAAAAAGTAACGTGTTACTGCCAACACTGGTTATTACTATATATATATATATAAGTAAAGTAAGAAGTGTTTAAACCTCCATTACAACAGAATCTCATCCCATTCTATTTACTGCACCATCATGTGCTTTTCCATGCAGGAGACAAACAATATTACAGAAAATATTAAGAAATTCATGATCAATGTCATCAGTATCTCTGGAAGATGTAAACAGTGTTGTATGAAGCGCTAGTATCTGGCCTGAAGTAAGATAACTGACAGCGCCATCTAGTGTTTCCCTAGAAGAAAGACTTTATCACACTTACAGGTGCATCTCAATAAATTAAAATTAAAATATTGATTTATTTTAGTAATTCAATACAATAAGATAGCCAACAATTCACTAAAAATGTTTTTTGACATAGTGAATTTGTGGGTTTTTGTTAATTGTGAGCCAAAATCATAAAAATGTAAAGAAATAAACACTTGGAATATATCAGTCTGTGTGTGATGAATCTATATAATATACGAGTTTCACTTTTTGTATTGAATTACTAAAATAAATCAACTCTGTATTGATTTTCTAATTTATTAAGATGCACATGTAGTTTAACTGATAAATATTAAGATCACATACAGGGGTGTGGTCAAACTACAATCATTATAAATTCAATTTGCACTTTTAAGACAAGAATCTGAATCCATTGCAGTCATTGATGCATGAAGTCTGGAATCCAAAGGCACCACCAGACCCTTGTTTTCTCACTGATTATTTTTTACTGTAGCTTTCTTCAATTTAATTCAAGTCACTTTAATTTGTAAAGAGATTTTAGCAATTTACTTAAAAAATACTTTCATTACAGTCTTTACTATAAAAGAGGAAATCCAGTACTACTAGTATTAAAGAGCTGCAAATTTTTATTTGTTTATTTGTCTTCAGTGTAATAAAACTGTGAAAAGGTTTTTGTACAGTGCAGCTGGATTTCCTGTCACTGTGGGCGCCAGAGCACAGTAGTATAGATCAGAGTCTGATACAGCAGCAGAGGAGATGATCAGATCCACTTGTTTATTAGTTTTATCAACTTCAGCATCCAGACGTGGTGGCATGGGCTTAGTTTTACTTCCAAATAGATCGATATAAAGAAGGAACACAGGTTTAGAGTTTGGATGTTGTCTGTACCAGTGCAGGTCGGGGTTTGCAGTACTTGCTTCATATTTGCAGTACAGAGTAACATCATCACCTTCATCTACAGCTTTCTGGGTAAAATGTGGCTCTATTGAATCTGCCATGGAGTCACCTGTCATAGAGAACATAAGTTTTAAGATTTTACATAATCAAACTAAAAACTGCAGTATATAAGTCTGACTCACACTCACACTGATAAATCACTATTAAAGTTTCTGAGTAACAAAAGTCAGTGTATAACTCACCTAGTGAAAGCCACAGACACATGAATATAACAGTGAACATGATGAAGGCTTTAGTTAAAAGAAAATATTCTGAGGTCTGAATATATGAACATCTTAAAGGTTCATGAAGCTCCACCCCACAGCATCAGATGACAAAGTCACCAGTGTTACTGACAGCAAACACAAAGTGTAGGCAGGTGTAATTATTTAAAAACAATTATTTTAGTTGATTAAAATATAAACTAACAATTAAACTATTAAAGATTCCAGTTGTGTATTTTAGTGGTGTCTTAAAATTAGGGGGTTCAGTTATAACATGTTAGAATTAGAAATTTAAGGTTTATTAAGAGTAAGGAAATTATTATAAAATTCTATTTTGTATTTGCTATTTGCTTAATGAGTATTTATTCTGATGACAGTTTAGTCTGAAGTGGACAGTTGTGTAGTTTTATCAGAATGGAATCTCTGTAAACGACATTATGTGTTTTGTGGATTTAGAGAAAGTGTACAAAAGGGTGTGACAGAGAGGAGTTGTGGTATTGTATGAGGAAGTCAGGTGTGTCAGAGAAGTATGTGAGGGTATGTGAGGGTGATGAAGGACATGTATAAGGACAGTGTGACAGCAGTGAAGTGTGCAGTATGATATTGTGATTTGTGGTGAGAGTAGTAAGCGGGTTGAGAAGAGCCTGGAGAGGTGGAGATATGCGCTGGAGAGAATGGGAATGAAAGTTAGTAGGAGTAAGACAGAGTACATGTGTGTGAATGAGAGGGAGGGCAGTTGAGTGGTGTGGTTGCAGGGAGAAGAGGTGGAGAAGGTGGAGGAGTTCAGGTACCTGGAGTCAACAGTGCAAAGTAATGAAGAGTGTGTTAGAGAAGGGAAGAAAAGAGTACAGGCAGAGTGGAGTGGGTGGAGAAGAGTGATAGCAGGAGTGATTTGTGATAGTAGGGTATCTGCAAGAATGAAAGGGAAAGTTTATAGGACTGTGGTGAGACCTTCGATGTTGTATGGATTAGAGACAGTGGCATTGAGTAGAAGACAGGAGGTGGAGCTGGAGGTAGCAGAGCGGAAGATGTTGAGGTTTTTGTTGGGAGTGACGAGGATGGACAGGATTAGAAATTAGTTTATTAGAGGGACAGCACATGTAGGACATTTTGGAGACAAGGTGTGGGATGCGCTATTGAGATAGTTTGTACATGCAGAGGAGGGACATGGGGTATATCAGTAGAAGAATGCTGAGGATGGAGCCAAGTCAAGAAGCTTTTATTGTCATTTTATCCATATATATCTGACACAGTACACGGTGAAAGGAAACAACATTCCTCCTGAACCCTGGTGCTACATAAATCAACAATTACAGAAAACACAGGTCTAAGGACTAGTAAGTGTCCTCGCCACCAGGAAGGAGGAACAGAGGAAGGACAAGGTGGACGTTTATGGATGTGGTGAGGGAAGACATGCAGGTAGTTGGTTTGAAAAAAGCAGATGTAGAGGACAGAGTAGTGTGAAGACGGATGATGATCCACTGTGGCAACCCCTAAGCAGCCAAAAGAAGAAAATGAAGATTTTTTTATCAAATATAATTTTATACATTATTTAACAAAGCAGTCATTTTATTTAAAATAGTTTTAGAAATGTTTACTGTTAATGTTCACAAATGTTAATAATGAACAACTTATTAATAAAAAAAATAATACACTTGAATAATAAATAATAAAAACAATCAACAATTTGATGTTTTGCATATCTTTCCCCATAAACGAGAATGACAGAGTATGAAGACGGATGTCACGACCCCTAACAGGAGCAGCTGAAAGAAAAGAAGAAGAAGAAGAAGAAGAAGAAGAAGAAGAAGAAGAAGAAGAAGAAGAAGAGGAAGAACTCCTCAGTGTGAATGTTAAACCTGTTAAATAATGATACTAAAGCTTTAATAGAATTAATTAAAAGGGTTCCATACAGTTCTGGGACACATTACTGATGATATTTTAAAGATTAGTCTCAGATTTCCCTCTGATTGTATTTAGGAAAATAGAAAAAGTCCTGAAAAGAAATCCTGGTACAACCAAAATAATAGTTTAAAAAGAAGTTGTCTAATATATATATATATATATATATATATATATATATATATATATATATATATATATATATATATATATATATATATATTTCCAAATCTATTGTTAATGAAGGGAAATAAGAAAATGTTGGTTTTATTTACAAATAAAATACATTAGCAAATTACACTAATGAGGGTTGAAAATAAACTGACATTACAGACAGGAGGTTGAGCATGCAGAGGTAAACATGTAAACAGCTCCATCTAGTGAGAAAAGCATGAATCTGCTGCAGTCATGTGTAGTGCTTTTTGTACAGTGGAGTTGGGTTTCCTGTCACTGTGGGCGTCAGAGCGCAGTAGTACAGTGCAGAGTCTGATACAGCAGCAGAGGAGATGTGCAGATCCACTTTCTTTTCCTCTGTTTTAGTATTTGTGATAGAAAATTGAGGATGAGGAGGTTGAGCTTTTGTGACAAGTCCACTAACTTCAGTAATCATCAGCAGAAACTCTGGTCTTGATCCAGGTTTTTGTTGATACCAGTGGAGATCATAAGCTGATCCAGTATATGTGCAGGACAGTGTGATGTTGCTGCCTTCAGCTGAAAATTCATGGGTTTGTTCTGGTTTAATGCTGATGTCAGCAGCCTCTAAAAAAAAAAAAAAAACATTACAATAACATTGTGAGATTTTAAAGGTTTTAAACATAAATGGCAATAACTCAAATGGAAATTGTGCTTCTTGTTGATTATAAAATATAATAAATTAAGGTGTAATGTATAAGACATACCAATATCAGCAACAGTGAGGAAAAGCAAGAAGAAGAATAACATTGTGATCCTGAGGGTTTACTTCAGTCCTCCAGCTTTAGAATAAATGACAGTGATGATTATTTGAACTTCTCCACCTCAAGCTCCACCTTTTTTCTGCATGTTAATGCATATTCATGACAACTGTGAATGTATCCGCCCCCTCCATGAAAGAGTCTGTCATGATAAAAGGGTTGTTTTGAACTTGGAGACCAGTTACACCACACATGAAGCAGAAATGTACTCTGGATGTGATACCAGTCCAATAATATTGTAGGTTTTATGCAACCTTCTGTTTAGAAGAAAACAAAAGCCATCTGTTTTCATTCTGAATTGACTGAGTGTGTTTTTAATCCATGTTAAAGGATTTTGCTAACATCATTCACATCACAAAAACAATTAAGCTTGATTGACATTTTTCAAGACATTTTGGTACATATAGCCCTTTATAGAGTGTTTGAAATGTAAAATTGAGTAACAATGGGACTAAGAAGTAGATTGCACAAGTTTACATCACAAAAGTTAAATTGACATGAAAACTGGGCAACAAATTAAACCTGAATTTAATTCAAAAGAAAACACAGCAGTAACACCTGATACACACTTTTAGCTGCATATGTTACCACAACTGCTGTTGCGTCTTTGGTTAACTGATAAGTTGGCAATGTGAGTATCTGCGGTTTTTAAAAACTCCATCTGCCATTGTTAGGTTTTTGTACAGCGTTTTAGTGATTCTGTATTACTGTGCACCTACTCCAAGAGCGCAGTGATAGAGAGCAGAATCTGAGAGCTTTAGTCCTCTGATAGTAAGTTCAGTAGAGTCTGGTGTTGCTTCTGATTCTAATCCAGAGGGATTGTACTGTGCTGTTGCTGACTTTGCACCTTTAAACAATAAAAACTGAGGTGTGCTGTTAGAATATTGTCTGTACCAGTAAAGATAAACATATGTACTGCTTGACTCATAGGAACATTTCAGCTTAACAGTGTCTTTTTCTTTCCTGACAATGTTGGTGTCTGTCGGTCCAATTTTATCTGCAAAACTGCCTGCTGTGAAAAATAAAATTAAAACATAAATCTTAAGTGTTTAAATCTTAAAGTAGTTAATATTAATAAATTCAGTTGATAATCTGATGAATATAAATTACCTGTAACTACAGTGAGAATCAGTGTTGTGTATCTCACTATGTACAGTAAGGTGTAGAGTTGAGTCATTTCTGAACACAGCTCTGTGAGGATTCTGTATAATAGTGCTGTATGTGCTGAACCTTACACATGAGGGAACACGTCTTTAGAAGGCCACACCCAGGAAGTGCTGCTGTTGTAGTATAACTTTACTAGGATTTTACAGTATCAGTGACAGTGTTGCTGATCAACACAATGCATCTGATTTAGAGGCCTGGGTTTAAGATTTCCTGGGTTTAAGATTTCCAGCACAAATCAATCTGCACATTCTCCTTTTACGTCTCTTATCTGAGGTTTCCACCATCAATACTGTCTATCGTGCAATGTTTCATTTTGTTTTTCGCACCATTCTGTGTACACTATAAGTATATCTTATATGTGCAGTACATATGCTATTGTAGTAATGCGACTCTGCTTCCTGAAGGAATTATAATACTAATAAAAATTATAAAATATAATAAATTAAGGTGTAATGTATAAGACATACCAATATCAGCAACAGTGAGGAAAAGCAAGAAGAAGAATAACATTGTGAGATTTTAAAGGTTTTAAACATAAATGGCAATAACTCAAATGGAAATTGTGCTTCTTGTTGATTATAAAATATAATAAATTAAGGTGTAATGTATAAGACATACCAATATCAGCAACAGTGAGGAAAAGCAAGAAGAAGAATAACATTGTGATCCTGAGGGTTTACTTCAGTCCTCCAGCTTTAGAATAAATGACAGTGATGATTATTTGAACTTCTCCACCTCAAGCTCCACCTTTTTTCTGCATGTTAATGCATATTCATGACAACTGTGAATGTATCCGCCCCCTCCATGAAAGAGTCTGTCATGATAAAAGGGTTGTTTTGAATTTGGAGACCAGTAACACCACACATGAAGCAGAAATGTACTCTGGATGTGATACCAGTCCAATAATATTGTAGGTTTTATGCAACCTTCTGTTTAGAAGAAAACAAAAGCCATCTGTTTTCATTCTGAATGGACTGAGTGTGTTTTTAATCCATGTTAAAGGATTTTGCTAACATCACTCACATCACAAAAACAATTAAGCTTGACTTTTACAAACATTTTTCAAGACATTTTGGTACATAAAGCCCTTTATAGAGTGTTTGAAATGTAAAATTGAGTAACAATGGGACTAAGAAGTAGATTGCACAAGTTTACATCACAAAAGTTAAATTGACATGAAAACTGGGCAACAAATTAAAACTGAATTTAATTTAAAAGAAAACACAGCAGTAACACCTGATACACACTTTTAGCTGCACATGTTACCACAACTGCTGTTGCGTCTTTGGTTAACTGATAAGTTGGCAATGTGAGTATCTGCGGTTTTTAAAAACTCCATGTGCCATTGTTAGGTTTTTGTACAGCATTTTAGTGATTCTGTATCACTGTGGACCCACTCTAAGAGCACAGTGATAGAGAGCAGAATCTGAGAGCTTTAGTCCTCTGATAGTAAGTTCAGTAGAGTCTGGTGTTGCTTCTGATTCTAATCCAGAGGGATTGTACTGTGCTTTTGCTGACTTTGCGCCTTTAAACAGTAAAAACTGAGGTGCGCTGTTAGAATATTGTCTGTACCAGTAAAGATAAACATATTCATCGCTTGACTCATAGGAACATTTCAGCTTAACAGTGTCGTTTTCTTTCCTGACAATGTTGGCGTCTGTCGGTCCAATTTTATCTGCAAAACTGCCTGCTGTGAAAAATAAAATTAAAACATAAATCTTAAGTGTTTAAATCTTAAAGTAGTTAATATTAATAAATTCAGTTGATAATCTGATGAATATAGATTACCTGTAACTACAGTGAGAATCAGTGTTGTGTATCTCACTATGTACAGTAAGGTGTAGAGTTGAGTCATTTCTGAACACAGCTCTGTGAGGATTCTGTATAATAGTGCTGTATGTGCTGAACTTTACACATGAGGGAACACGTCTCTAGAAGGCCACACCCAGGAAGTGCTGCTGATGTAGTATAACTTTACTAGGATTTTACAGTATCAGTGACAGTGTTGCTGATCAACACAATGCATCTGATTTAGAGGCCTGGGTTTAAGATTTCCTAATCTCAGCACAAATCAATCTGCACATTCTCCTTTTACGTCTCTTATCTGATGTTTCCACCATCAATACTGTCTATCGTGCAATGTTTCATTTTGTTTTTCGCACCATTCTGTGTACACTATAAGTATATCTTATATGTGCAGTACATATGCTATTGTAGTAATGGGACTCTGCTTCCTGAAGGAATTATAATACTAATAATAATTATAAAATTGCTATATAATTTATCATTTTCCAGTAGGTCTGAATGGAACCACATGAATGCTATATACACATACATACTTGTAATTTAAATAATATACATTTCAGTCAGGTAATGAGATTCTTAACCGGTGTCGTTTGAATTGTGGAAACATTTTGATTGTCTTTGAGCTTTAATGTCTGTTTCCTTTGCAGCTGCTGCACTGTGAGTTGATGTGTGTAAACACACCCAATTTGTAGCACTTTGGTAGAGTATGGAGTGGAGTAAAGAAAACATTTATTTTTTAATTTAAATTTTATAACCAAAGTATTTTTTTTTTAGCCTCAGGGAGACACAACAGGGAGCAAATAAACTCCTTGCACTACTTTTTCTGGAATCTTGCTAATATTTAAAATATTTAGTGTTTCTCAGTGTCTCTCAGCTCGGAGGCGCGTTAGAACAGCGTCGTTCTTGGTCCAAGTCGATCAGTGCCACGACCGGGCCGAGGGAAGCTGAGATCCCGTCCTGCCTGTACTCATTTACTCTCTAATATTTCTATACATATGCAGGCCGCATATACTTTAATATACTGTGTAACATCATTCATGATACATTAAAGTAGAACATAATACAGGTACATCTTAATACATTTTCAATATCATTTGAAAGTTGATTTATTTTAGTAATTCAATACAAAAAGTGAAACTCGTATATTATATAGATTCATCACACAGAGACTGATATGGGCTGTAATTAATATAAACAGTCTGCTACAATGGTTTTGGGCTTTAATTGCCATGAACTGTTAAATCGGCTGAATCAAGTCTCCATCAGTAAACAGTTAAAAACCTCAACAAAGATAGAACTAAAATGAATGGATATTTGGTGTCACCCAGATGAGGATGGGTTCCTCTCAAGGTTTCTTCAGCCACTAACTTATTAATTAGGGATAAACTAATAATCTATACATTTTAAATACATATTTGGAATCACAATGACAAAGTTTATTGTTGCATCTATTGTCCGGATCTCCCGGGCACACTGCGCGCACTTCCGGTTTCGCGGCATGCACTTCCGGTTTCGCGGTGAGCACTTCTTGGTCGGCGGCCATCTTGCCGTTTTCCCCGCGCCTCCCGGTATATAAGGACAACCAAGAGTTTAGCTCCTTGCCAGATTATTTTACCGGCTTCCTTGCCCCTGAGATTATTCTTGCATTCCTGCCTGCTCTGGATCCTGATCCTGATTCTGATCCTGATCCTTACCCTGAACCTGATTTCTGTTCTTCTCTGTCTCTCTAGTTACCTGGTTTGGACTTTGGACTGTTTGTGGTTTATGTTTTGCTCTGCCCCGTATTTTTTTGAGAAATGATTCATATTTTTCCTTCAGAAGATGAACACTGCACTTTATATATATATATATATATATATATATATATATATATATATATATATATATATATATATATATATATATATATATATATCTTTATGTTTTTATATTTTACATTGTTTATTGTTTTTATTTATCTTCTTTTTTTCCTTGTTTTATTGTTTCCCCCATCGCATTCCCTCATGCTGGACAAATCGTACAAAGCATTTCACTGCATGTTGTACTCTGTATGTATGTGTATGTGACAAATAAATAAACAAATTCAGCACATACAGTGGAGTTGAATTTCAAATCTATCAGTCTCAATGGTCCAAAGCAAACATGCCAACCTTTAAGCCACTGTCTCCAATGTTATGTAATGCTGCCAACCAAACAGTGTGGAGGTTTTTGTACAGTGCAGCTGGATTTCCTGTCACTGTGGGCACCAGAGCACAGTAGTATAGATCAGAGTCTGATACAGCAGCAGAGGAGATGATCAGATCCACTTGTTTATTATTTTTATCCACTTTAACATCCAGACGTGGTGGAATGGAGACACTTTTATCTCCACTTAAATCATTAATATAAAGAAGGAACTCAGGGTTAGATTTCGGATGTTGTCTGTACCAGTGCAGGTAGCTGTATGTAGCACTTGTGCTGTAGTTGCAGGACAGAGTAACATCATCACCTTCATTTACAACTTCATGAGTGAATCTTGGGTTTATTGAATCTCCCATTGAGTCACCTGTTATAGAAGAGAACATAATGCATTTAACTTTTAATGTGTGCACAAACAATAGATAAATAATCTTACATTCTGCTTTTTCTCCTCACCACACACTCATTTATCACTAATTCAATACTTAACATATTGAAGGAACAAAAAATATTAATATATAACTCACCTAGTGAAAGCCACAGACACGTAAATATAACAGTGAACATGATGAATGTTTTTTCCTGAATAAAAATATTCTGAGCTCTTTCTGTACACTAATATGTTAACATCATACATGTTTATGAAGCTCCACCCTACAGCATCACGTGACAGAGTCACCAATGTTACTGTCAGATTGTTGGTTTTTACTGAAACATACTGACTTTACATTCAGAATCACACGGGGAATCTGTCCTGAGCACATAATAAACAAACACAAACCATGAAAATGATGTAATTATAATAATTTTAACAAAGGTCCACCATAAAAATAAATAAAAACAAATTAATTTAGGATGTAGTTAAATTATGTAAACATTATTACTAATCAGCAGTATCCAACAACAATGGGATTCAAACCCACACGTGCAGAGCATAATGGATACTGTACTGGCTGACGACATGGGCCACACTGGGAGCTGTTCACCTCATTCGTCTTTCCTTCTGGTTACCATTTCAATGGTGTACAGCCTTGCGCTTTGTGAAAGTCAATTTACAAGCGTGATGCAAAATGTAGCCAAAGTCAGATTTAGCGTGCTATGTTGAAAGCACCATGCCATGACTCTAATACCAGCTGGGGTAGCTGTGGCTCCTCGAGCAAAGTGGATGCAGAATTCAAGCATAAAAAAATTGTTGCTTTATCTGACAAGCAAATCTTTTAGATAGGGTATTAGCACAAGAATAGATAACTAATGAAACACTATGCAGCTTCAACTAAGCGTTTCGCCTGTAGATGGCGTTAGATTCAACACGTAAAACACGCGCAAATAAAATCAAAGGACGAGGTGGCCGAGTGGTTAAGGCGATGGACTGCTAATCCACTGTGCTCTGAACGTGTGGGTTCGAATCCCACCTTTATCGGTTAGTTTGCTTTAATGAAATAATCAGAAATGTTCCTCAAAGTCCAAGATCACAAATCATATACATTCATTATGTTCTATACAATAAAAAAAAATAACTATAAATACATAATTACTGTATTTACAATGTACATTTCCTCAGCACAAACCTGTAATTATTTACATCTTAAATAGATTATTATTATATTTTATTTAATCATTTAAATGTACAAATATCAAGTCAGAGCTGTAATACTGTCTACAGTTCTGTCATCATTTTAATCATAAAAATAAAATAACATTTCAGATTTTAATTTCTTCATTCCTCATTTTGAACAGATCATCACTTTACAGTATAAGTGAAAGTTAATTGAGACTCCATTACAACTCACAACTATTCCACTGTTGCTGATCAACACAATGCATCTTTTGGATATGTTGTATCTCATGATTTAACAAACATACTGTACATAAACCTCTGCACACTTTTGTTTATTATTTTTATCCACTTTAACATCCAGACGTGGTGGAATGGAGACACTTTTATCTCCACTTAAATCATTAATATAAAGAAGGAACTCAGGGTTAGATTTCGGATGTTGTCTGTACCAGTGCAGGTAGCTGTATGTAGCACTTGTGCTGTAGTTGCAGGACAGAGTAACATCATCACCTTCATTTACAACTTCATGAGTGAATCTTGGGTTTATTGAATCTCCCATTGAGTCACCTGTTATAGAAGAGAACATAATGCATTTAACTTTTAATGTGTGCACAAACAATAGATAAATAATCTTACATTCTGCTTTTTCTCCTCACCACACACTCATTTATCACTAATTCAATACTTAACATATTGAAGGAACAAAAAATATTAATATATAACTCACCTAGTGAAAGCCACAGACACGTAAATATAACAGTGAACATGATGAATGTTTTTTCCTGAATAAAAATATTCTGAGCTCTTTCTGTACACTAATATGTTAACATCATACATGTTTATGAAGCTCCACCCTACAGCATCACGTGACAGAGTCACCAATGTTACTGTCAGATTGTTGGTTTTTACTGAAACATACTGACTTTACATTCAGAATCACACGGGGAATCTGTCCTGAGCACATAATAAACAAACACAAACCATGAAAATGATGTAATTATAATAATTTTAACAATAGTCCACTATAAAAATAAATATAAACAAATTAATTTAGGATGTAGTTAAATTATGTAAAAAATTCTGTATATTAAAGAGTATAACAAACATTTTTTGAGGTATTTCACTGAGGTGAGAAACAAACCAGCTGCTGTTCTTGGTGATGCTATAAAGATGTCAGTGAGCCATCAGGGCTTAAAGGGAAGTGTGCACAGTGTGTGTAATGTGTCCTGGATTGAGTAAATGTTGTAGTAAAATAAACAGTAATCAAGACTTTCGTTCAAAGATGAACATTATTACTAATCAGCAGTATCCAACAACAATGGGATTCAAACCCACACGTGCAGAGCATAATGGATACTGTACTGGCTGACGACATGGGCCACACTGGGAGCTGTTCACCTCATTCGTCTTTCCTTCTGGTTACCATTTCAATGGTGTACAGCGTTGCGCTTTGTGAAAGTCAATTTACAAGCGTGATGCAAAATGTGGCCAAAGTCAGATTTAGCGTGCTATGTTGAAAGCACCATGCCATGACTCTAATACCAGCTGGGGTAGCTGTGGCTCCTCGAGCAAAGTGGATGCAGAATTCAACGCCCTTATTGAAGCAAAGAAGGTTTCCCATACCGAGTTGAACCCGGGCCACCTGGGTGAAAACCAGAAATCCTAACCGCTAGACCATATGGGAAACAGATGTTGAAGCCTGATCACAAAGGGCTGTGTCAGATGAGGACCAACTTTGGATCCATTGAAACACATCCCTTTGATCTCAGTGTGTCAAACTGTGGCATCGTGCATAAGGTCAAGAAGCGTTTTGTCTGTAGATGGCGTTAGACTGAACACATAAAACGTGCAAATAAAATCAAAGGACGAGGTGGCCGAGTGGTTAAGGCAATGGACTGCTAATCCATTGTGCTCTGAATGTGTGGCTTCGAATCCCATCTTTATCAGTTAGTTTGGTTTAATGAAATAATCAGAAATGTTACTCAAAGTCCAAGATCACAAATCATATACATTCATTATGTTCTATACAATTTACAAAAAAAAATAACTATAAATACATAATTACTGTATTTACAATGTACATTTCCTCAGCACAAACCTGTAATTATTTAAATTTTAAATGTATTATTATTATTATTATTATTATTATTATTATTATTATTATTATTATTATTATATTTTATTTAATCATTTAAATGTACAAATATCAAGTCAGAGCTGTAATACTGTCTACAGTTCTGTCATCATTTTAATCATAAAAATAAAATAACATTTCAGATTTTAATTTCTTCATTCCTCATTTTGAACAGATCATCACTTTACAGTATAAGTGAAAGTTAATTGAGACTCCATTACAACTCACAACTATTCCACTGTTGCTGATCAACACAATGCATCTTTTGGATATGTTGTATCTCATGATTTAACAAACATACTGTACATAAACCTCTGCACACTTTTGTTTATTATTTATTTTATATTTCTTTATTCATGTGTGTAGGATAGAATTTTGGCTCAATAATATATGTGACTGTGATCAGAAAACAGGCACATCTCACAATTTATATATTCAGAACCATAAATTAATATCAGACAGAAACACTGGACTTCTGGATCTTACTGGACAAAACAACTACAGACTTCTGCACTGGTTTCCAGTAAAACCCATCACTTATACAGCTTTAAACTTTCTGATTTTAATTTCTTCATTCCTCATTTTGAACAGATCATCACTTTACAGTATAAGTGAAAGTTAATTGAGACTCCATTACAACTCACAACTATTCCACTGTTGCTGATCAACACAATGCATCTTTTGGATATGTTGTATCTCATGATTTAACAAACATACTGTACATAAACCTCTGCATACTTTTGTTTATTATTTATTTTATATTTCTTTATTCATGTGTGTAGGATAGAATTTTGGCTCAATAATATATGTGACTGTGATCAGAAAACAGGCACATCTCACAATTTATATATTCAGAACCATAAATTAATATCAGACAGAAACACTGGACTTCTGGATCTTACTGGACAAAACAACTACAGACTTCTGCACTGGTTTCCAGTAAAACCCATCACTTATACAGCTTTAAACTTTCTGATTTTAATTTCTTCATTTCTTATTTTGTTTTCCTGCTTTGGGTCTCTTCTCCTTTCTTCTTGCAGAAGGTATATTGCTTTTGTAAATAAATGATATTTAATGAGAATTTTAGTTCTGTGAAATCAAGCTGACAGTGTGTAGATTACAGCTGAGGCTCGTTACTAAGAAAAACCAGAGCAGGATTGTGGAAAACATAAATATTGTGACTGACAGAAGAACAGGTGTAGTCGATATCATGGAAGTGAATGTAAACATGTAAACAGCTCCATCTAGTGAGAAAAGCATGAATCTGCTGCAGTCATGTGTAGTGCTTTTTGTACAGTGGAGTTGGGTTTCCTGTCACTGTGGGCGTCAGAGCGCAGTAGTACAGTGCAGAGTCTGATACAGCAGCAGAGGAGATGTGCAGATCCACTTGTTTATTTCCATGAACTTTAGCACTCGTTCTTGGTGGGATGTTGGGACTTAAAGCTCCACTTTCATAAATATAAAGAATGAACTCAGGATTAGATTTTGGATCTTGTTTGTACCACTGCAGATTCTGTACAGTATCACTAAAGTCTTTGTAGCTGCAGGACAGAGTAACATCATCACCTTCATCTACAACTTTATGAGTAAGAAGTGACTTTATTGAATCCGCCATGGAGTCACCTGTCATAGAGATAAAACATTTAATGATTATATAATCAATTATTATATAACTGCAGAATCACAGAATAATTAATCACAAATTACCCAATGTTTATTTTTTAAACAGTAAATTAATCAGAATTTAACTCACCTATTGAAAGCCACAGACACATGAAAATGATAGTGAACATGATAAATGCTCTTAGCTGAATGAAACTATACTGAACTTTCTGCACTCTGTAGCATCATAAATGTTCATGAAGCTCCACCTCACAGCATCACATGACCAAGTCACCAATGTTACTGTCAGATTGTTGATTCTTAATAAAGCATCTGGAATTAATGCATTATTTTAATCTGTAAAAATATAATTAGCTGATTCAATTATTACATATTTTCATTATCTGTTATATTTGTTTTTATAAGTGATGTCACTGCATTGGGGGCTTCAGCCTCATCAGAAATTGCTGTGAATAAGTATGTAAGTAATAATAAGTATAAGTGAATAAGTAAGTCATTGTGAATAATTATGTGAATTATGTGAAATTGTATACAGTACTGTCATTAATTTATTTATTCATTCTGTAAAAACAAATCATGTTTATTAAATACGACAACCAACTTTTTTCTAGGTATTTCAATAAGATGAGGAACAAACCAGCTGCTGCTCTTTGTAATACCAGTGTGTGCACAGTGCACAGTGTGGGAGGTTTACTGGGTTCAGTGAAGGTTGCAGTGTGTATTCACTTGTGTGAGTGTGTGTAAGTGTATTGTTGTGCAAAGTAGAATTCATAATCAAAGAGCTCAACATTGCTGACAGATGTGGCAGGATCCTGGTACATGTCTCACAATAAGATAAGTGACTGCACCACCTTGTGGAGAAAGACTTTAAAACAGGATTTAAAACAATTGTACAAATTTCTTTTTTTAATTTATAATTAATACTGATTTTAATAGTTTAATTTATTATTGACTCTTTGACCAGTAATCATTAAATTGATAAGTACAAATATGATTGCTAATTTTTAAATGAAAACTGGAACCTGTCTGGGAGCTAAAAAATAGTATTTAATTGAAACATGTAAACAGCTTCACCTCCTGAGAGAAAATAATTTCTGTCTTCACTTTTGAAAATTTTCTTTCTGTACTCTAATATGTCATAATATATCATTCAGGTTCATGAAGCTTCACCCCACTGCATCACCTGATGGTGTCACCAGTGTGACTGTCAGACTGCTGACTTACTGATGCATCCAGACTTTACAGTCAGACTCACATAACGAACCTGTGTAGTAGTAGTAGTATAGAGCAAATGATCAGATCCACTTGTTTATTATTTTTATCAACTTCAACATCTAGACATGGTGGAATGTCACTTTTAAATTTAGTAGATTCTTGAATATAAAGAAGGAACACAGGTTTATATTTTGGATATTGTTTGTACCAGTGCAGGTAGGTGTTTGGATCAGTTGTTTTATATTTACAGGACAGAGTAACATTTTTACCTTCATCTACTGATTTATGAGTGAAAAGTGGCTCTATTGAATCTGCCATGGAGTCACCTGTCATAGAGATAAAACATTTAATGATTATATAATCCATTATTATATAACTACAGAATCACAAAATAATTAATCACAAATTATGTAATAAATCTTTTTTAAACAGTAAATTAATCAGAATTTAACTCACCTATTGAAAGCCACAGACACATGAAAATGATAGTGAACATGATAAATCCTCTTAGCTGAATGAAACTATACTGAACTTTCTGCACTCTGTAGCATCATAAATGTTCATGAAGCTCCACCTCACAGCATCACATGACCAAGTCACCAATGTTACTGTCAGATTGTTGATTCTTAATAAAGAATCTGGAATTAATGCATTATTTGAATCTGTAAAATTATAATTAGCTGATTCAATTGTGAAATATTTTCATTATCTGTTATATTTGTTTTTATAAGTGATGTTGCTGCATTGGGGGCTTCAGCCTCATCAGAAATTGCTGTGAATAAGTATGTAAGTAATAATAAGTATAAGTGAATAAGTAAGTCATTGTGAATAATTATGTGAATTATGTGAAATTGTATACAGTAATGTCATTAATTTATTTATTCATTCTGTAAAAACAAATCATGTTTATTAAATAGGACAACCAACTTTTTTCTAGGTATTTCAATAAGATGAGGAACAAACCAGCTGCTGCTCTTTGTAATACCAGTGTACAGTGCAGCTGGATTTCCTGTCACTGTGGGCGTCAGAGCGCAGTAGTACAGTGCAGAGTCTGATACAGCAGCAGAGGAGATGTGCAGATCCACTTGTTTATTTCCATGAACTTTAGCACTCGTTCTTGGTGGGATGTTGGGACTTAAAGCTCCACTTTCATAAATATAAAGAATGAACTCAGGATTAGATTTTGGATCTTGTTTGTACCACTGCAGATTCTGTACAGTATCACTAAAGTCTTTGTAGCTGTAGGACAGAGTAACATCATCACCTTCATCTACAACTTTATGAGTAAGAAGTGACTTTATTGAATCCGCCATGGAGTCACCTGTCATAGAGATAAAACATTTAATGATTATATAATCCATTATTATATAACTGCAGAATCACAGAATAATTAATCACAAATTATACAATACATTTTTTAAAACAGTAAATTAATCAGAATTTAACTCACCTATTAAAAGCCACAGACACATGAATATAACAGTGAACATGATGAATGGTTTTAGCTGAATGAAAATATTCTGAGGTCTTTCTGTACTCTAATGTGTTAAAATCCTAAAGGTTCATGAAGCTCCACCTCACAGCATCACATGACCAAGTCACCAATGTTACTGTCAGATTGTTGATTATTAATGAAGAATTCAGAATTAATGCATTATTTTAATCTGTAAAATTATAATTAGCTGATTCAATTATTACATATTTTCATTATCTGTTATATTTGTTTTTATAAGTGATGTCACTGCATTGGGGGCTTCAGCCTCATCAGAAATTGCTGTGAATAAGTATGTAAGTAATAATAAGTATAAGTGAATAAGTAAGTCATTGTAAATAATTATGTGAATTATGTGAAATTGTATACAGTACTGTCATTAATTTATTTATTCATTCTGTAAAACAAATCATGTTTATTAAATAGGACAACCAACTTTTTCTAGGTATTTCAATAAGATGAGGAACAAACCAGCTGCTGCTCTTTGTAATACCAGTGTGTGCACAGTGCACAGTGTGGGAGGTTTACTGGGTTCAGTGAAGGTTGCAGTGTGTATTCACTTGTGTGAGTGTGTGTAAGTGTATTGTTGTGCAAAGTAGAATTCATAATCAAAGAGCTCAACATTGCTGACAGATGTGGCAGGATCCTGGTACATGTCTGACAATAAGATAAGTGTACAGTGCAGCTGGATTTCCTGTCACTGTGGGCGTCAGAGCGCAGTAGTACAGTGCAGAGTCTGATACAGCAGCAGAGGAGATGATCAGATCCACTTGTTTATTTCCATGAACTTTAGCACTCGTTCTTGGTGGGATGTTGGGACTTAAAGCTCCACTTTCATAAATATAAAGAATGAACTCAGGATTAGATTTTGGATCTTGTTTGTACCACTGCAGATTCTGTACAGTATCACTAAAGTCTTTGTAGCTGCAGGACAGAGTAACATTATCACCTTCATCTACAGATTTATGAGTGAAAAGTGGCTCTATTGAATCTGCCATGGAGTCACCTGTCATAGAGAAGAAAACATTTAATGATTATATAATCCATTATTATATAACTGCAGAATCACAGAATAATTAATCACAAATTATACAATACATTTTTTAAAACAGTAAATTAATCAGAATTTAACTCACCTATTGAAAGCCACAGACACATGAAAATGATAGTGAACATGATAAATGCTCTTAGCTGAATGAAACTATACTGAACTTTCTGCACTCTGTAGCATCATAAATGTTCATGAAGCTCCACCTCACAGCATCACATGACCAAGTCACCAATGTTACTGACAGATTGTTGATTATTAATGAAGAATTCAGAATTAATGCATTATTTTAATCTGTAAAAATATAATTAGCTGATTCAATTATTACATATTTTCATTATCTGTTATATTTGTTTTTATAAGTGATGTCACTGCATTGGGGGCTTCAGCCTCATCAGAAATTGCTGTGAATAAGTATGTAAGTAATAATAAGTATAAGTGAATAAGTAAGTCATTGTGAATAATTATGTGAATTATGTGAAATTGTATACAGTACTGTCATTAATTTATTTATTCATTCTGTAAAAACAAATCATGTTTATTAAATAGGACAACCAACTTTTTTCTAGGTATTTCAATAAGATGAGGAACAAACCAGCTGCTGCTCTTTGTAATACCAGTGTGTGCACAGTGCACAGTGTGGGAGGTTTGCTGGGTTCAGTGAAGGTTGCAGTGTGTATTCACTTGTGTGAGTGTGTGTAAGTGTATTGTTGTGCAAAGTAGAATTCATAATCAAAGAGCTCAACATTGCTGGCAGATGTGGCAGGATCCTGGTACATGTCTGACAATAAGATAAGTGTACAGTGCAGCTGGATTTCCTGTCACTGTGGGCCTCAGAGCACAGTAGTATAGAGCAGAGTCTGATACAGCAGCAGAGGAGATGATCAGATCCACTTGTTTGTTCTTATCAACTTTAGCATCCATTCTTGGTGTTGTGAAAGTAGATCTCCACTTTGCATAACATTAAAAAGGATCTCAGGTTTAGATTTTGGATGTTGTCTGTACCAGAACAGGGAGTTTCCTGTAGAAGAGCTGGTTGTGTATCTGCAGGACAGAGTAACATTATCACCTTCATCTACAGATTTATGAGTGAAAAGTGGCTCTATTGAATCTGCCATGGAGTCACCTGTCATAGAGAAGAGAACCTTTACACAATCAAACCAGAAATACATAATCAAACCCACATTCACTTTCTAAATCTAATATTAATAAAATAAAATAAAAATAACTCACCAAGTGAAAGCCACAGACACATGAATATAACAGTGAACATGATGAATGGTTTTAGCTGAATTAAAATATTTTACAGTCTTTCAGTTCGTAAATATATAATATCATAAAGGTTTTTGAAGTTCCACCCCACAGCAAGTCACCAATGATACTGACATCCTGGATTTACATTCAGCACCTAACCACCCCCAGCCACTCTTAGTGCAGGTCCCAAGCCCGGATAAATGGGGAGGGTTGCGTTAGGAAGGGCATCCAGTGTAAAAACATGTGCCAAATCAAACATGTGGATGATCCACTGTGGCGACCCCTGATGGGAGAAGCCGAAGAAAGTTTTTATCACATGTGGAACCTGTCCTGAGCAAACAAAATAATCAATGAAATTATGAAATGCACTTATATTGTATAAATGTAATATATAAACTCTAGACATTTTAATATATAAAAATATAATCAAGTAATTACATTCTGAAATATTTTACGTGTTTTTTTAGTGGTGTCTCTATTTTAAAGGCCTTAACCTGAAGAGAAGAGAAGAGAAGAGAAGAGAAGAGAAGAGAAGAGAAGAGAAGAGAAGAGAAGAGAAGAGAAGAGAAGAGAAAATTCAGTGTTTGTTACATGTGAGCAGTGTTTCTAGCAGGTACTTTGTTAAAGTAATGACAGATGAGTATTAATGAATATTTATTCTTATGATAATATTAGTGCAGTGTGTATGATAGAAGAACAGCTGTAGATTTTATCACAGAGGTTTTATTGTGAAAATGAGGATTCATCATCAGAGAATGTGAGCAGGGTTGTGTGGAGCTCTAGTACTTTTCCAACAATAAGATACATGACTGCGCCCTCTTGTGTTCACCAAGGAGAAAAACGTAACAAATATTTACATACGCTGTTAACTAATTTCATCATTTTTAAGACAAATACATCTACTAGGAGCAGCTTTAAACCACAGTCTAATATTGCTAATACCTCAGAGTATCTCACCACAAATGCAGCAATAAGATGAAATCATAAAGATATTTAAATAGGTAAAATACTGTATATGAATTAAATTGTGATAGAAGGCTGAATCGGATTAAGTATTTTTATCGTTATATAAACTTTAGACATTGTACAGTGTAATTAAAAGACTGGAGAGATACATAGGAGCTAAACCATTTAGTGTTTTATAAGTAAGAAGTAGTAGTTTGTAGTCGATTCGAAACTTAAGAGGTAGCCAGTGTAGGGATGAGAAGATTGGGGTGATATGATCATATTTCCTTGACTTTGTGATAACTCTGGCTGCCGCATTCTGAACTAACTGAAGCTTGTTTATTAATGATGCAGGACATCCACCTAGTAATGCATTACAGTAGTCTATTCTGGAGGTCATTAACGCATGGATGAGCTTCTCTGCATCAGATATAGATAACATGTTTCTTATCTTAGAAATATTTCTAAGATGAAAGAAGGCTGTTTTTGTAACTTGGTTGATATTATTTTTAAAAGACAAGTTGCTGTCTAAAATAACTCCCAGGTCTTTTACTGTTGAACTAGTAGTTACAGAACATCCGTCTAAATGCAGGTTGAGATGCTGGAGCTTTTGTATACTGGTTTTTGGGCCGATGAGCAAAATTTGCGTCTTATCAGAATTTAATAGTAGAAAGTTATGGGTCACCCAATCTCTTATTTCTTTAACACACTCAGTTATCCGAGCTAATTGAGCTGTATCGGCTGGTTTTAGTTATGAGATATATAGCTGGGTATCATCAGCATAACAGTGGAAGCCAATTCTAATAATATTTCCTAAGGGAAGCATGTATATTGTGAAAAGCAGGGGTCCTAGAACTGAACCTTGTGGCATGCCATAATTTAGCATTAACCTGGATAGCTCTCGATTTAAGTCTACAAAATGGTAATGATCGGACAGGTAGGATTTAAACCAGCTTAGTGCATGTCCCTGAATGCCGATGTAATTTTGAAAGCGATTTAGGAGGAGATCATGATCTATAGTGTCGAATGCAGCACTAAAATCTTTGACAAGTGGGATATTTGAAATGGGTCTATAATTTGATAGCATGTTTGGATTCAAATTAGGTTTCTTAATGAGGGGCTTAACTGCTAACTTGAGGGATTTAGAGATGTAACCTAAAGATAGTAAAGAGTTAATAATATTGAGAAGAGGCTCACCAGCTGTATATAACACTTCCTTCAATAGATTAGTTGGAATGGGATCTAACTGGCATGTTGATTTAGCTTTGGTAATAACATCATACAGCCCTTCCTGTCCTATACATGTAAAGCAGTGTAGTTGTGGAGTTTTAGTTGAGATTGTGTCAGGAGTCTCATTTATCATGTAGTGTGAGTGAGTTATCATGAAGTCTGCACACTATTAATGCTTGAAGTGTGCACTCTGCCTCAGCTAGCAATAGATTTTTTTTTTTCCACCCACTCTTTACCCAACACACAGTAAACACTGCAGACACAGCTTAGGCAGGATTATAAAGAAAATAAAACTGTTTTCACAAGTTCCTTCAATATAAAATATAATTTCATAATGTGATAAAAATTATATTACAATTATATTATATCATAATTTGTTATTAGAAGTAATTTTAAGTGTGAATGAGTGTGTGAAAGGGATTGTGCCTGGTGTTCTGAAGAGGATTCACAATCCCATTCAGGGTGTATTCTCACCTCAAATCTCACGTCATATATCATGAGGGTTTGTGAAGCTCCACCCACAGCATCACATGACAGAGTCACCAAGGTAACTGATAGATCGAGTCTTAATGAAGTATCCTGGCATTACATTTAGCTTCACATAGGGGACCTGTCCGTAATATATTAAAATAAAATATAAATTAAAATCAAAAACTGCTAATTAAAGCAAAAATCATGCACTTCAAATAATTTTATAATTATGTTTTAATGATTCAAAAATGAACCCAGTCTATCATTGAATTATGCAATATAAACAGTAATTTGCTCAGTGACATCAGAAATGTCTCTACAATCTACACATGGAAACAGTGTTCTGTTTAGATTTCAAACAGTTTATTATGTCACAGAATTTAACTTTTATAAAATTGAAAAATAAAAATTATTAAAAAATAATTTCAAAACTCCCAACAAAAAATACATTTTTGTATATAATCAAAAAAAGTTCATCAACAAAATAAAGCTAATTCTGCTGACATTTTCCTTATTCATCTACTTCATCTTGGGTGTACTGAAGTTTCCTTATATCTGCTGTTCATAACAAAACATTTGTGTAAGTTTATATCCAGCAGAGTAACATGAATTTGTATCTGCATGCATCATAACCACATGAATGAAAGAATTACTAAATAAATGAAAAGAGAAATTGATTGTAATGAATCATGGGTAAAGTCTGAGAAGAAAATATTAATTAATTACACATAATGAGCATCAGAAACACCTAATACAATGGCTGTGTATTTATTTAAAATATGTTTTAAAAATGTACATTTGTGGATTCAGTGTGTTTGGTGTGCAGCTGTGTTGATCCATCCATTATTTTTATTTTTTTTTTTCCACACTTTACAACACACAGTAAACACTGCAGACACAGCTTAGGCAGGATTATAAAGAAAATAAAACTGTTTTCACAAGTTCCTTCAATATAAAATATAATTTCATAATGTGATAAAAATTATATTACAATTATATTATATCATAATTTGTTATTAGAAGTAATTTTAAGTGTGAATGAGTGTGTGAAAGGGATTGTGCCTGGTGTTCTGAAGAGGATTCACAATCCCATTCAGGGTGTATTCTCACCTCAAATCTCACGTCATATATCATGAGGGTTTGTGAAGCTCCACCCACAGCATCACGTGACAGAGTCACCAATGTTACTGTCAGATTGTTGGTTTTACTGAAACATACTGACTTTACATTCAGAATCACACGGGGAATCTGTCCTGAGCACATAATAAACAAACACAAACCATGAAAATGATGTAATTATAATAATTTTAACAATAGTCCACTATAAAAATAAATATAAACAAATTAATTTAGGATGTAGTTAAATTATGTAAAAAATTCTGTATATTAAACAGTATAACAAACATTTTCTGAGGTATTTCACTGAGGTGAGGAACAAACCAGCTGCTGCTCTTGGTGACGCTATAAATATGTCAGTGAGCCATTAGGGCTTAAAGGGAAGTGTGCACAGTGTGTGTAATGAGTCCTGGATTGAGTAAATGTTGTAGTAAAAGAAACAGAAATCAAGACTTTCTATTGAAGATGAAATGAACATTGTTACTAATCAGCGGTAAGTGATGTTTGCCCTGAAATGTAAACTACTGGCTGACGACATGGGCCACACTGGGAGCTGTTCACCTCATTCGTCTTTCCTTCTGGTAACCATTTCAATGGTGTACAGCGTTGCACTTTGTGAAAGTCAACTTACAAGCGTGATGCAAAACGTGGCCAAAGTCAGATTTAGCGTGCTATGTTGAAAGCACCATGCCATGACTCTAATACCAGCTGGGGTAGCTGTCGCTCCTCGAGCAAAGCGGATGCAGAATTCAACACCCTTATTGAAGCAAAAAGAAGGTTTCCCATACCGGGAGTTGAACCCGGGCCACCTGGGTGAAAACCAGAAATCCTAACCGCTAGACCATATGGGAAACAGATGTTGAAGCCTGATCACAAAGGGCTGTGTCAGATGAGGACCAACTTTGGATCCATTGAAACACATCCCTTTGATCTCAGTGTGTCAAACTGTGGCATCGTGCATAAGGTCAAGAAGCGTTTTGTCTGTAGATGGCGTTAGACTGAACACGTAAAACGCACAAATAAAATCAAAGGACGAGGTGGCCGAGTGGTTAAGGCAATGGACTAATGCTAATCTATTGTGCTCTGAACGTGTGGGTTCGAATCCCATCTTTGTCGGTTAGTTTGCTTTAATGAAATAATCAGAAATGTTACTCAAAGTCCAAGATCACAAATCATATACATTCATTATGTTCTATACAATTTACAAAAAAAATATAACTACAAATAAATAATTACTGAATTTACAATGTACATTTCCTCAGCACAAACCTGTAATTATTTAAATTTTAAATGTATTATTATTATTATTATTATTATTATTATTATTATTATTATTATTATTATATTTTATTTCATCATATAAATGTACAAATATCAAGTCAGAGCTGTAATACTGTCTACAGTTCTGTCATTATTGTAATCATAAAAATAAAATAACATTTCAGATTTTAATTTCTTCATTCCTCATTTTGAACATATCATCACTTTACAGTATAAGTGAAAGTTAATTGAGACTCCATTACAACTCACAACTATTCCACTGTTGCTGATCAACACAATGCATCTTTTGGATATGTTGTATCTCATGATTTAACAAACATACTGTACATAAACCTCTGCACACTTTTGTTTATTATTTACTTTATATTATATTTCTTTATTTATGTGCGTAGGATAGAATTTTGGCTCAATAATATATGTGACTGTGATCAGAAAACAGAGGCACATTTCACAATTTATGTATTCAGAACCATAAATTAATATCAGACAGAAGCACTGGACTTCTGGAACTTACTGGACAAAAAAAATACAGACTTCTGCACTGGTTTCCAGTAAAACCCATCACTTATACAGCTTTAAACTTTCTGATTTAAATTTCTTCATTTCTCATTTTGTTTTGCTGTTTTGCGTCTCTTCTCCTTTCCTTTACTCTGAGCTCACTCTTCTTGATACAGAAAGTATTGTTTTGAAAAAAATATATATTTAATGAGAATTTTAGTTCTGTGAAATCAAGCTGACAGTGTGTAGATTACAGCTGAGGCTCGTTACTAAGAAAAACCAGAGCAGGATTGTGGAAAACATAAATATTGTGACTGACAGAAGAACAGGTGTAGTCTATATCATGGAAGTGAATGTAAACATGTAAACAGCTCCATCTAGTGAGAAAAGCATGAATCTGCTGCAGTCATGTGTAGTGCTTTTTGTACAGTGGAGTTGGGTTTCCTGTCACCGTGGGCGTCAGAGCGCAGTAGTACATTGCAGAGTCTGATACAGCAGCAGAGGAGATGTGCAGATCCACTTGTTTATTTCCATGAACTTTAGCACTCGTTCTTGGTGGGATGTTGAGACTTAAAGCTCCACTTTCATAAATATAAAGAATGAACTCAGGATTAGATTTTGGATCTTGTTTGTACCACTGCAGATTCAGTACAAAAACACTAATGTCTTTGTAGCTGCAGGACAGAGTAACATCATCACCTTCATCTACAACTTTATGCGTGAGAAGTGACTTTATTGAATCCGCCATGGAGTCACCTGTCATAGAGAAGAAAACATTTAATGATTATATAATCAATTATTATATAACTGCAGAATCACAGAATAATTAATCACAAATTACCCAATGTTTATTTTTTAAACAGTAAATAATTCTGAATGTAACTCACCTATTGAAAACCACAGACACATGAAAATGGTAGTGAACATGATAAATGCTCTTAGCTGAATGAAACTATACTGAACTTTCTGCACTCTGTAGCATCATAAATGTTCATGAAGCTCCACCTCACAGCATCACATGACCAAGTCACCAATGTTACTGTCAGATTGTTGATTCTTAATAAAGAATCTGGAATTAATGCATTATTTGAATCTGTAAAATTATAATTAGCTGATTCAATTATTACATATTTTTATTATCTGTTATATTTGTTTTTATAAGTGGTGTCGCTGCATTGGGGGCTTCAGCCTTATCAGAAATTGCTGTGAATAAGTATGTAAGTAATAATAAGTATAAGTGAATAAGTAAGTCATTGTGAATAATTATGTGAATTATGTGAAATTGTATACAGTAATGTCATTAATTTATTTATTCATTCTGTAAAAACAAATCATGTTTATTAAATAGGACAACCAACTTTTTTCTAGGTATTTCAATAAGATGAGGAACAAACCAGCTGCTGCTCTTTGTAATACCAGTGTGTGCACAGTGCACAGTGTGGGAGGTTTACTGGGTTCAGTGAAGGTTGCAGTGTGTATTCACTTGTGTGTGTGTGTGTGTGTGTGTGTGTGTGTGTGTGTGTGTGTAAGTGTATTGTTGTGCAAAGTATAATTCCTTATCAGAGTGCTCAACATTGCTGGCAGATGTGGCAGGATCCTGGTACATGTCTGACAATAAGATAAGTGACTGCAGCTGGATTTCCTGTCACTGTGGGCTCAGAGCACAGTAGTATAGAGCAGAGTCTGATACAGCAGCAGAGGAGATGATCAGATCCACTTGTTTGTTCTTATCAACTTTAGCATCCATTCTTGGTGTTGTGAAAGTAGATCTCCACTTTGCATAACATTAAAAAGGATCTCAGGTTTAGATTTTGGATGTTGTCTGTACCAGAACAGGGAGTTTCCTGTAGAAGAGCTGGTTGTGTATCTGCAGGACAGAGTAACATTATCACCTTCATCTACAGATTTATGAGTGAAAAGTGGCTCTATTGAATCTGCCATGGAGTCACCTGTCATAGAGAAGAGAATTTACACAATCAAACCAGAAATACATAATCAAACCCACATTCACTTTCTAAATCTAATATTAATAAAATAAAATAAAAATAACTCACCAAGTGAAAGCCATGAGCACATGAATATAACAGTGAACATGATGAATGGTTTTAGCTGAATTAAAATATTTTACAGTCTTTCAGTTCGTAAATATATAATATCATAAAGGTTTTTGAAGTTCCACCCCACAGCAAGTCACCAATGATACTGACATCCTGGATTTACATTCAGCACCTAACCACCCCCAGCCACTCTTAGTGCAGGTCCCAAGCCCGGATAAATGGGGAGGGTTGCGTTAGGAAGGGCATCCAGTGTAAAAACATGTGCCAAATCAAACATGTGGATGATCCACTGTGGCGACCCCTGATGGGAGAAGCCGAAAGAAAGTTTTTTTATCACATGTGGAACCTGTCCTGAGCAAACAAAATAATCAATGAAATTATGAAATGCACTTATATTGTATAAATGTAATATATAAACTCTAGACATTTTAATATATAAAAATATAATCAAGTAATTACATTCTGAAATATTTTACGTGTTTTTAGTGGTGTCTCTATTTTAAAGGCCTTAACCTGAAGAGAAGAGAAGAGAAGAGAAGAGAAGAGAAGAGAAGAGAAGAGAAGAGAAGAGAAGAGAAGAGAAGAGAAGAGAAAATTCAGTGTTTGTTACATGTGAGCAGTGTTTCTAGCAGGTACTTTGTTAAAGTAATGACAGATGAGTATTAATGAATATTTATTCTTATGATAATATTAGTGCAGTGTGTATGATAGAAGAACAGCTGTAGATTTTATCACAGAGGTTTTATTGTGAAAATGAGGATTCATCATCAGAGAATGTGAGCAGGGTTGTGTGGAGCTCTAGTACTTTTCCAACAATAAGATACATGACTGCGCCCTCTTGTGTTCACCAAGGAGAAAAACGTAACAAATATTTACATACGCTGTTAACTAATTTCATCATTTTTAAGACAAATACATCTACTAGGAGCAGCTTTAAACCACAGTCTAATATTGCTAATACCTCAGAGTATCTCACCACAAATGCAGCAATAAGATGAAATCATAAAGATATTTAAATAGGTAAAATACTGTATATGAATTAAATTGTGATAGAAGGCTGAATCGGATTAAGTATTTTATCGTTATATAAACTTTAGACATTGTACAGTGTAATTAAAAGACTGGAGAGATACATAGGAGCTAAACCATTTAGTGTTTTATAAGTAAGAAGTAGTAGTTTGTAGTCGATTCGAAACTTAAGAGGTAGCCAGTGTAGGGATGAGAAGATTGGGGTGATATGATCATATTTCCTTGACTTTGTGATAACTCTGGCTGCCGCATTCTGAACTAACTGAAGCTTGTTTATTAATGATGCAGGACATCCACCTAGTAATGCATTACAGTAGTCTATTCTGGAGGTCATTAACGCATGGATGAGCTTCTCTGCATCAGATATAGATAACATGTTTCTTATCTTAGAAATATTTCTAAGATGAAAGAAGGCTGTTTTTGTAACTTGGTTGATATTATTTTTAAAAGACAAGTTGCTGTCTAAAATAACTCCCAGGTCTTTTACTGTTGAACTAGTAGTTACAGAACATCCGTCTAAATGCAGGTTGAGATGCTGGAGCTTTTGTATACTGGTTTTTGGGCCGATGAGCAAAATTTGCGTCTTATCAGAATTTAATAGTAGAAAGTTATGGGTCACCCAATCTCTTATTTCTTTAACACACTCAGTTATCCGAGCTAATTGAGCTGTATCGGCTGGTTTTAGTTATGAGATATATAGCTGGGTATCATCAGCATAACAGTGGAAGCCAATTCTAATAATATTTCCTAAGGAAGCATGTATATTGTGAAAAGCAGGGTCCTAGAACTGAACCTTGTGGCATGCCATAATTTAGCATTAACCTGGATAGCTCTCGATTTAAGTCTACAAAATGGTAATGATCGGACAGGTAGGATTTAAACCAGCTTAGTGCATGTCCCTGAATGCCGATGTAATTTTGAAAGCGATTTAGGAGGAGATCATGATCTATAGTGTCGAATGCAGCACTAAAATCTTTGACAAGTGGGATATTTGAAATGGGTCTATAATTTGATAGCATGTTTGGATTCAAATTAGGTTTCTTAATGAGGGGCTTAACTGCTAACTTGAGGGATTTAGAGATGTAACCTAAAGATAGTAAAGAGTTAATAATATTGAGAAGAGGCTCACCAGCTGTATATAACACTTCCTTCAATAGATTAGTTGGAATGGGATCTAACTGGCATGTTGATTTAGCTTTGGTAATAACATCATACAGCCCTTCCTGTCCTATACATGTAAAGCAGTGTAGTTGTGGAGTTTTAGTTGAGATTGTGTCAGGAGTCTCATTTATCATGTAGTGTGAGTGAGTTATCATGAAGTCTGCACACTATTAATGCTTGAAGTGTGCACTCTGCCTCAGCTAGCAATAGATTTTTTTTTTTTTTCCACCCACTCTTTACCCAACACACAGTAAACACTGCAGACACAGCTTAGGCAGGATTATAAAGAAAATAAAACTGTTTTCACAAGTTCCTTCAATATAAAATATAATTTCATAATGTGATAAAAATTATATTACAATTATATTATATCATAATTTGTTATTAGAAGTAATTTTAAGTGTGAATGAGTGTGTGAAAGGATTGTGCCTGGTGTTCTGAAGAGGATTCACAATCCCATTCAGGGTGTATTCTCACCTCAAATCTCACGTCATATATCATGAGGGTTTGTGAAGCTCCACCCCACAGCATCACATGACAGAGTCACCAAGGTAACTGATAGATCGAGTCTTAATGAAGTATCCTGGCATTACATTTAGCTTCACATAGGGGACCTGTCCGTAATATATTAAAATAAAATATAAATTAAAATCAAAAACTGCTAATTAAAGCAAAAATCATGCACTTCAAATAATTTTATAATTATGTTTTAATGATTCAAAAATGAACCCAGTCTATCATTGAATTATGCAATATAAACAGTAATTTGCTCAGTGACATCAGAAATGTCTCTACAATCTACACATGGAAACAGTGTTCTGTTTAGATTTCAAACAGTTTATTATGTCACAGAATTTAACTTTTATAAAATTGAAAAAAATAAAAAATTATTAAAAAAAATAATTCCCTCAAAACTCCCAACAAAAAATACATTTTTGTATATAATCAAAAAAAGTTCATCAACAAAATAAAGCTAATTCTGCTGACATTTTCCTTATTCATCTACTTCATCTTGGGTGTACTGAAGTTTCCTTATATCTGCTGTTCATAACAAAACATTTGTGTAAGTTTATATCCAGCAGAGTAACATGAATTTGTATCTGCATGCATCATAACCACATGAATGAAAGAATTACTAAATAAATGAAAAAGAGAAATTCGATTGTAATGAATCATGGGTAAAGTCTGAGAAGAAAAATATTAATTAATTACACATAATGAGCATCAGAAACACCTAATACAATGGCTGTGTATTTATTTCCCTTAAAATATGTTTTGGCGCATTAAAAATGTACATTTGTGGATTCAGTGTGTTTGGTGTGCAGCTGTGTTGATCCATCCATTATTTTTATTTTCAGTTTCTTTCAGTTGCCGTTGTTACCACATTTTTTCTGTGTGTCTGTGGTTACCTGATAGCAGGTTGGTAAAGGAAATATCTGTCATCTTCTGTGGTTTGTAGAAACTTTAGGTTTTTGTACAGGCTTTCAATGACTCTGTATTACTGTGCTCCTACTTGAAGAGCGCAGTGATAGAGAGCAGAATCTGAGAACTTCAGACCTCTGATAGTAAGTTCAGTAGAGTCTCTGCTTGTTTCAACTTCTAATCGATCATCATCAGGAGTGCTCTCATAACTTTCCGATCTCGCGCCTTTAAGCACTAAAAACAGTGGTGCGCTGTGAGGATATTGTTTGTACCAGTAAAGATAAATGTTCTCACTGTTTGTCTCATATGAACATTTGAAAGTAACAGTGTCTGTTTCCTTCATGAGGATTTTGGTATCTTCATCCTTTGGCTCAATTTTATCTGCAAAAGTGCCTGCTGTAAAGAGAAACATAATTTATAAATCTATGAAATTATTTTGAAAACATCTTTAATATTATTACAAGAAATAAATAGCCTAATATATTTAAAAAAATTGTGAATATGTACATAATAAATTTATAAATATTAATCACCTGATAGTAGAATGAGAATCAGTGTTGTGTATCTCAATATGTACAGTAAAGTGTAGAGTTGAGTCATTTCTGAACACAGCTCTGTGAGGATTCTGTATAATAGTGCTGTATGTGCTGAACTTTACACATGAGGGAACACGTCTCTAGAAGACCACACCCAGGAAGTGCTGCTGTTGTAGTGTAACTTCATCCAGATCATCACTTTACAGTATCAGTGTAAAATCATAATCAACACACTGCATCTGACTTCACCTGTATTTGGAAGTTACAGGTCTTCGCAGAAATATAAATGTTTGGTATTTAAACTTCCCAAAGCAGCTTTAAAGATATAAATAAATAGTTTATAGTAAATTTGAATTCATTAATTCATTTATAGGATTATCAATTGTAGGGAAATTTCTTGCATAATTGTTTAAACAATTCACATTATTAGCATGTGTAAGATGATGATTGTTGATATCCAACCATATCAAATAAACATTAAACTCCTGGAACTGAGACAGAGGAGTGTATTTAAGTGAAACAGGTGAACAGCTCCCCCTACTGGGAGAGAAAAAAGGCTTTTTGTACAGTGTGTATGAGTTTTGTGTCACTGTGGGCTCCATGGCGCAGTAGTACAGTGCAGAGTCTGATACTGCAGCAGGAAAGATCTCCAGATCTACTTTCTTTTCTTTTTTACGAAGTCTGATGGATATTCGTGGATCAAGTTGTTCAGCTCTAGTGACATAATCTGAGGATATTTGAATCATCAGCAGAAACTCTGGTCCTGATTGAGGTTTTGGTTGATACCAGTGGAGATAATAAGCTGTGTCGTCATATGTGCAGGTCAGTGTGGTGTTACTGCCTTCAGGTGAAGATATGATGGTTTGTTCTGGTGTAATGCTGCTGCCAACAGCTCCTGCTGTAAAGAGAAACATAATTTATAAATCTATGAAATTATTTTGAAAACATCTTTAATATTATTACAAGAAATAAATAGCCTAATATATTTAAAAAAATTGTGAATATGTACATAATAAATTTATAAATATTAATCACCTGATAGTAGAATGAGAATCAGTGTTGTGTATCTCAATATGTACAGTAAAGTGTAGAGTTGAGTCATTTCTGAACACAGCTCTGTGAGGATTCTGTATAATAGTGCTGTATGTGCTGAACTTTACACATGAGGGAACACGTCTCTAGAAGACCACACCCAGGAAGTGCTGCTGTTGTAGTGTAACTTCATCCAGATCATCACTTTACAGTATCAGTGTAAAATCATAATCAACACACTGCATCTGACTTCACCTGTATTTGGAAGTTACAGGTCTTCGCAGAAATATAAATGTTTGGTATTTAAACTTCCCAAAGCAGCTTTAAAGATATAAATAAATAGTTTATAGTAAATTTGAATTCATTAATTCATTTATAGGATTATCAATTGTAGGGAAATTTCTTGCATAATTGTTTAAACAATTCACATTATTAGCATGTGTAAGATGATGATTGTTGATATCCAACCATATCAAATAAACATTAAACTCCTGGAACTGAGACAGAGGAGTGTATTTAAGTGAAACAGGTGAACAGCTCCCCCTACTGGGAGAGAAAAAAGGCTTTTTGTACAGTGTGTATGAGTTTTGTGTCACTGTGGGCTCCATGGCACAGTAGTATAGAGCAGAGTCTGATACTGCAGCAGGAAAGATCTCCAGATCTACTTTCTTTTCTTTTTTACGAAGTCTGATGGATATTCGTGGATCAAGTTGTTCAGCTCTAGTGACATAATCTGAGGATATTTGAATCATCAGCAGAAACTCTGGTCCTGATTGAGGTTTTGGTTGATACCAGTGGAGATAATAAGCTGTGTCGTCATATGTGCAGGTCAGTGTGGTGTTACTGCCTTCAGGTGAAGATATGATGGTTTGTTCTGGTGTAATGCTGCTGCCAACAGCTCCTGCTGTAAACACATTACAACAACAAATATTTCTAATTTCATTTCTTAAGGACCAACTGAATCATCATGTTTATGTTTCAGTACAAATCTCCAGCATCCACATAAAGTTTGTGTAGAATATAAAAGACTTACCAATGATTTGAACAACTATGAAAAGAAAGAAGAGGAACATGATGGTTGTGTCTTGCAGTAGATATAAATGTCAGTATCTCTGTGAAACTGTCTAAACTGTATCTCACCACATCGAGCTCCGCCCACTTTTACTGAGGTGTAGTCATGACGATTCTGTCATCAATCCCTCAGTTTGTAGTCGTGTAAATTCTGCCCTCATTTCATGTGAAATTACAAAGATTTGTATTTATTTTTAAATCAAATAATTAAAGTAAATATTAAATGTAAATACAGGGATATTTTAGAGATTTGTTCAGATAGTTTATGATGTGTGTTAATTTTCTTAATGTCCATGTTGTGCTGAATTTTCTGACAATGCTGAAAAGGTGGTATAGAAGAATATCCGATATTATGTGTCAAATAATAAGTAATAATAACTTAAATATTACAATTTCCTAAGGTGTTCTCTGTATTAGTGAATTGGGTTGTGAGGAAGTATGTAGTTAGTATTTAATCAGATTATTGAGTATTGAAACTGTTTATTATTAAAGTTTAGTGATACACAGAACTACAGAAAAAGTCACATGGTGCAGACCGGAGACATGTTTTTAACTGATCTTTATTCTAGGGTTGTTCTTACTCAAGAACTGAGGAACAGTGAAGATGGATTTGGTCTATAATTAATATAAACAGTCTGCTACAATGGTTTTGGGCTGCAGTTGCCATCAGTAAATGGTTGAAAACCTCAACAAAGATAAAACTAAAATGAATGGATATTTGGTGTCACCCAGATAAGGATGGGTTCCTCTCAAGGTTTCTTCAGCCACTGGCTTATTCATTCGGGATAAACTAATAATCAATAAATTTTAAATACATATTTGGAAATAATTTATTTCCGTAAAGCTGCTTTGGGACAATGTATATTGTTAAAACATCTATACAAATAAAAAAATTATTGAACTGGATGTTTCAAACAACTTTTGAGAAAAAAAAAACCTTTTGAGAAATGATTAATATTTTTCCTTCAGAAGATGAACACTGCACTTGTGAAGAAGCCAGTTTTAAAAACTTGTCTAGAAATACAACAAACTGCTTTGTAGAGCACACTCGTACACACACACACACACACACACACACACACACACACACACACACACACACACACACACACATACACACACAGTTGAGTTGAATTTCAAAAATATCAGTCTCAACAGTGCAAAGCAAACATGCCAACCTTTAAGCCACTGTCTCCAATGTTATGTAATGCTGCCAACCAAACAATGTAGAGGTTTTTGTACAGTGCAGCTGGATTTCCTGTTACTGTGGGCACCAGAGCACAGTAGTATAGAGCAGAGTCTGATACAGCAGCAGAGGAGATGATCAGATCCACTTGTTTATTAGTTTTATCCACTTTAACATCCAGACGTGGTGGAATGGAGTCACTTTTATCTCCACTTAAATCATAAATATAAAGAAGGAACTCAGGGTTAGATTTCGGATGTTGTCTGTACCAGTGCAGGTAGCTGTATGTAGCACTTGTGCTGTAGTTGCAGGACAGAGTAACATCATCACCTTCATTTACAACCTCATGAGTGAATCTTGGGTTTATTGAATCTCCCATTGAGTCACCTGTTATAGAAGAGAACATAATGCATTTAACTTTTAATGTGTGCACGGCAATAGATAAATAATCTTACATTCTGCTTTTTCTCCTCACCACACACTCATTTATCACTAATTCAATACTTAACATATTGAAGGAACAAAAAATATTAATATATAACTCACCTAGTGAAAGCCACAGACACGTAAATATAACAGTGAACATGATGAATGTTTTTTCCTGAATAAAAATATTCTGAGCTCTTTCTGTACTCTAATATGTTAACACCATACAAGTTTATGAAGCTCCACCCTACAGCATCATGTGACAGAGTCACCAATGTTACTGTCAGATTGTTGGTTTTTACTGAAACATACTGACTTTACATTCAGAATCACACGGGGAATCTGTCCTGAGCACATAATAAACAAACACAAACCATGAAAATGATGTAATTATAATAATTTTAACAATAGTCCACTATAAAAATAAATATAAACAAATTAATTTAGGATGTATTTAAATTATGTAAAAAAATCTGTATATTAAACATTATAACAAACATTTTCTGAGGTATTTCACTGAGGTGAGGAACAAACCAGCTGCTGCTCTTGGTGACGCTATAAAGATATCAGTGAGCCATTAGGGCTTAAAGGGAAGTGTGCACAGTGTGTGTAATGTGTCCTGGATTGAGTAAATGTTGTAGTAAAAGAAACAGAAATCAAGACTTTCTATTGAAGATGAAATGAACATTGTTACTAATCAGCGGTAAGTGATGTTTGCCCTGAAATGTAAACTACTGGCTGATGACATGGGCCACACTGGGAGCTGTTCACCTCATTCGTCTTTCCTTCTGGTAACCATTTCAATGGTGTACAGCGTTGAGCTTTGTGAAAGTCAACTCACAAGTGTGATGCAAAACGTGGCCAAAGTCAGATTTAGCGTGCTATGTTGAAAGCACCATGCCATGACTCTAATACCAGCTGGGGTAGCTGTGGCTCCTCGAGCAAAGTGGATGCAGAATTCAATGCCCTTATTGAAGCAAAAATAAAGTTTCCCATACCGGGAGTTGAACCCGGGCCGCCTGGGTGAAAACCAGGAATCCTAACCGCTAGACCATATGGGAAACAGATGTTGAAACCTGATCACAAAGGGCTGTGTCAGATGAGGACCAACTTTAAATCCATTAAAACACATCCCTTTGATCTCAGTGTGTCAAACTGTGGCATCGTGCATAAGGTCAAAAAGTATTTTGTCTGTAGATGGTGTTAGACTCAACACGTAAAACGTGCAAATAAAATCAAAGGACGAGGTGGCCGAGTGGTTAAGGCGATGGACTAATGCTAATCCATTGTACTCTGAATGTGTGGGCTCGAATCCCATCTTTATCAGTTAGTTTGCTTTAATGAAATAATCAGAAATGTTACTCAAAGTCCAAAATCACAAATCATATACATTCATTATGTTCTATACAATTTACAAAAAAATATAACTACAAATAGATAATTACTGTATTTACAATGTACATTTCCTCAGCACAAACCTGTAATTATTTACATCTTAAATGTATTATTATTATATTTTATTTAATCATATAAATGTACAAATATCAAGTCAGAGCTGTAATACTGTCTACAGTTCTGTCATCATTATAATCATAATAATAAAATAACATTTCAGATTTTAATTTCTTCATTCCTCATTTTGACCAGATCATCACTTTACAGTATAAGTGAAAGTTAATTGAGACTTCATTACAACTCACAACTATTCCACTGTTGCTGATCAACACAATGCATCTTTTGGATATGTTGTATCTCATGATTTAACAAACATACTGTACATAAACCTCTGCACACTTTTGTTTATTATTTACTTTAGTTTATATTTCTTTATTTATGTGTGAAGGATAGAATTTTGGCTCAATAATATATGTGACAGTGATCAGAAAACAGAGGCACATCTCACAATTTATATATTCAGAACCATAAATTAATATCAGACAGAAGCACTGGACTTCTGAACCTTACTGGACAAAAAAAGTACAGACTTCTGTACTGGTTTCCAGTAAAACCCATCACTTATACAGCTGATTTAAACTTTCTGATTTTAATTTCTTCATTTCTCATTTTGTTTTCCTGTTTTGTGTCTCTTCTCCTTTTCTTTACTCTGAGCTCAGTCTTCTTGATACAGAAGGTATATTGCTTTTGTAAAGAAATGATATTTAATGAGAATTTTAGTTTTGTGAAATCAAGCTGACAGTGTGTAGATTATAGCTGAGGCTCGTTACTAAGAAAAAACAGAGCAGGAGTTCGGATAACACAAACATTGTGTATGACAGAAGAACAGGTGTAGTCGAGATCTTGGAAGTAAATGTAAACATGTAAACAGCTCCATCTAGTGAGAAAAGCATGAATCTGCTGCAGTCATGTGTAGAGGTTTTTGTACAGTGGAGTTGGGTTTCCTGTCACTGTGGGCGTCAGAGCGCAGTAGTACAGTGCAGAGTCTGATACAGCAGCAGAGGAGATGTGCAGATCCACTTTCTTTTCCTCTGTTTTAGTATTTGTGATGGAAAATTGAGGACGAGGTGGATGAGCCTCTGTGACATGTCCACTAGCTTCATTAATTAGCAGCAGAAACTCTGGTCTTGATTCAGGTTTTAGACGATACCAGTGGAGACTCCAGATTGATCCAGTATATGTGCAGGACAGTGTGATGTTGCTGCCTTCAGTTGAAAATACATGGGTTTGGTCTGGTTTAATGCTGATGTCAGCAGCTTCTGCTATAAAAAAATATTACCAGGCAATAACTTACATTGAAATTGTGCTTCTTCTGTATTATAAAATAAAATAAAAAAATGAAGTGTAATGTATAAGACTTACCAATATCAGTGAGGAAAAGCAGGAAGAGGAATAACATTGTGATCCTGAGGGTTTACTTCAGACCTCCAGCTTACAAATAATGACAGTGATGACTATTTGAACTTCACCACCTCAAGCTCCACCTTTTTTCTGCATGGTAATACATATTCATGACAACTGTGAATGTAGCCGCCCTCTCCAGAATCAGTGTTGTGTATCTCACTATGTACAGTAAGGTGTAGAGTTGAGTCATTTCTGAACACAGCTCTGTGAGGATTCTGTATAATAGTGCTGTATGTGCTGAACTTTACACATGAGGGAACACGTCTCTAGAAGACCACACCCAGGAAGTGCTGCTGTTGTAGTGTAACTTCATCCAGATCATCACTTTACAGTATCAGTGTAAAATGATAATCAACATATTGCATCTGACTTCACCTGTCTGTTGAAGTTAAAGGCCTGTGTAGAAATATAAATATTTGCTAGTGTAACTTCCATAAAACCAAAGTAGTGCAAAATTTAATATACTGTACACTGTGCTCATAAAGCAGCAACATGACTTGTGTAATATATATTTTAGAGGAAATAAAAATATTCAGTTATTTTCTTCACTAAAAAATGTTTATTTCCCGAATAAAATGATTTATTGTTCATGATTTCATTAATACTGCTTATAGTCTCAATCCAAGTCTAAGACAGAAACCTGTATTTGAATGAAACAGGTGAACAGCTCCCCCTACTGAAAGATGAACAAAGCTTCACTTTTTGTACAGTGTGTATGAGTTTTGTGTCACTGTGGGCTCCATGGTGCAGTAGTACAGTGCAGAGTCTGATACTGCAGCAGGAAAGATCTCCAGATCTACTTTCTTTTTGTCTTTATGAAGTCTGATGGATATTCTTGGTCAAGTTGTTCAGCTCTAGTCACATAACCTGAGGATTTAGAAATCATCAGAAGAAACTCTGGTCTTGATTGAGGTTTTTGTTGATACCAGTGGAGATAATCAGCTGAGTCATCATATGTGCAGGTCAGTGTGGTGTTACTGCCTTCAGGTGAAGATATGATGGTTTGTTCTGGTGTAATGCTGCTGCCAGCAGCTCCTGCTGTAAACACATTACAACAAATGTTTCCAATGTTATTTCTTAAGGACAAACTGAATCATCATGTTTATGTTTCAGTACAAATCTCCAGCATCCACATAAAGTTTGTGTAGAATATAAAGACTTACCAATGATTTGAACAACTATGAAAAGAAAGAAGAGGAACATGATGGTTGTGTCTTGCAGTAGATATAAATGTCAGTATCTCTGTGAAACTGTCTAAACTGTATCTCACCACATCGAGCTCCGCCCACTTTTACTGAGGTGTAGTCATGACCATTCTGTCATCAATCCCTCAGTTTGTAGTCGTGTTTTTTTTTTTTCATTTCATGTGAAGTTTAAACTAATCTAAATTTTAGAGATTTGATCAGAAAGTTTATGATGTGATATTTTTCAATGTCCATGTTGTACTGAATTTTCTGATAATGTTGAAAAGGTGGTATAGATGAATATCAGATACTAAAAGTAAGAAATAATAAATAAACAAAGACAAGATGATTCTGCTTTTTTAACGTTTCATTCTTCAAGTGATTTGTCTTTAAGATAATCAGCTGTAAAACATAATTAAGTTCCAACATTCAGCACGTTAAATTATTAACATGTTTTTAACTGATTTTTATTTTAGGGATGTTTACCCTCAAGAACTGATGATTTAAACTCAGGAACCATGAAAATGGATTTGGACTGTAAATAATATAAACAGTCTGCTACAATGGTTTTGAGCTACAATTTGCATGAACAGTTAAATTAGCTGAATCAAGTCTCCATCAGTGTTCAGTTAAACAGTCAATAAAGCTGTAAGTATAATGAATGGATATTCGTTGTCACCCAGATGTATTTTTGAAGATACATTTTTCCTTTTCCTATTCATTAGTGATAAACTAAATATCTATCTATCTATCTATCTATCTATCTATCTATCTATCTATCTATCTATCTATCTATCTATCTATCTATCTATCTATCTATCTATCTATCTATCTATTCTTGTAATTTATTTATTTCTGTTAAAGTACTTTGAAAGAATGTTTATTGTTAAAACGTCTTCACAAATAAAATTTAATTAAAGCTGTTGAAGTCACTTGTTTAAAGATACGACTTTTTTTTTTTTTTTTTTAAGTCCATTGTAGGACACAATCATACAAACTCACACACATTCACATGATTCAGATTATTTGGACAACATTCAGCCAACAAGGCATGTCTTTGGGTTGGTGGAGGAAACATCTGAGGCACAGTGGAAACAAATTCTTCCAACACAGTGGAGGTGAGATTCAAAACCCTCAGTCTCAAAGGTGCAAACAAACATGCCAACCACTAATCCACTGTCTCCCCCTGTTGGCAGTGTTCAGTGTAATATAACAATGTGAAGGTTTTTGTACAGTGCAGCTGGATTTCCTGTCACTGTGGGCTGCAGAGCACAGTAGTATAGATCAGAGTCTGATACAGCAGCAGAGGAGATGATCAGATCCACTTGTTTCTTGTTACCATCATCAACTTTAGCATCCATTCTTGGTGGGAGTTCAGACACTAGAGTTCCACTTTGCAAAATGTTAATAAGGAGGCTAGGATTAGATTTTGGATGTTGTCTGTACCAGAACAAGTTGTTTCCTTGTGAGCTGACTGTGTATTTGCAGGACAGAGTAACATTTTCACCTTCATCTACAACTTTATGAGCATCAAGTGACTCTACTGAATCTGCCATGGAGTCACCTGTCATAGAGAAGAGAACATAATGTTTTAAAACTTCAATCAAAAGCAAGGCAGATTTTTCAAACACTACACAAATTTAGCACAAAATAACAAAATAATTCATGTATCACTCACCTAATGAAAGCCACAGAGACATGAATATAACAGAAAACATGATGATTGGTTTTAGCTGAATAAAACATTACTACTATACTTTCTATACGTAACATTATAAAGGTTCATGAAGCTCCACCCAACAGCATCACATGACAGAGTCACCAATGTTACTGACAGATTCTGATTCTTACTGAAACAACCTGGTTTTACATTCAGCATCACACACGGAACAAGTCCTGAGCACATCCATACACAGTGTAAAACTAGTTTACCTGATCTCATGAATCATGTTAGAAGTATTTACATTATCTCATGATCAATACCCATGTGCTTGTACTTGTTCATGCTGGAGCCAAAAATGTAATGCAGGTCAAAAGGAAAAAAGGATTCATAGGCACGTTGCAGTTACATATTTATTCATTCAAGTAAAATCTGTCAGTCTGATCGAATATATAAAAATGTTAGAGATGCTTTAGAATTTGACTGCACTGAGATATTGAGATCCCAAATCAGGTAAACCTCTGTTTTTAATGCAGTGCTTTATACAGTATATAAAAGTACTATGTATCAATAACTGCAGAACAGGTTGAGTCTATTTTATTGTACATAGTAGTCTTCTTTATTAAATAAATCAGTATTTCTGGGTTGGGTGTGAGCAGGGTACTAGTACTTTGTGCAAAATATGTCAGCTCACTGCACCATCTTGTGGAGAAAGAAGAAAGACACGATTTTGTTTGTTTTTCTGGTTGGTTCTTGTTTTTTTTTTATTTACTCAGTCTAATTATTATCCCTCAGTTTGCACAGAGAAAGAGCTGCTGGGAATAAGAAGTCTTTGTAAATTCACCAAACAGCAATGTACAGAGCATAACTTCTATTCAACTCCTGATCTTGTGCAAAGCCTCAAGCTGTGTGTGAAACCACACATGTTTCTGTGGCTACCTGATAACAGCTTGGTAAAAGGACCATCTTTATCTTCCTCTACACCATTGTAATGTTATTGTACAGCCTTTCAGTGTCTTTGTATTACTGTGCTGTGTCTCTGAGAGAACAGTGATAAAGAGCAGAATCTGAGAGCTTTAGTCCTCTTATAGTGAGTATAGTGATGTCTCTGGTTGTTCCTGCCTCTAATTGACGATCCGCTGGAGTGCTTTTTAGATGTGAACTTGTCCTTGAGCCTTTATACAGTAAAAACTGTGGTGTCTTGTTAGGATATTGTTTATACCAGTAAAGCAAAATGTATTCACTGCTTGATTTATACCGACATTTCAGAGTAACAGTGTCTGTTTCTTTTCCATCGATGTACCCATTTGTGTCTGTCGGCCCAATTATATCTGCAAAACTTCCTGCTGTAAAGAAGATAATAAAGAAATCAATGTGTGAAGTATTTTTATGAAAAAAAAATATATAAATTAGCTAATTAATTGTTTCAAAATGAGAATTAAGTCATATATTAATTAGTTAATTGCCAAGAAATAATTACCTGTAACTACAGTGAGAATCAGTGTTGTGTATCTCACTATGTACAGTAAGGTGTAGAGTTGAATCATTTCTGAACACAGCTCTGTGAGGATTCTGTATAATAGTGCTGTATGTGCTGAACTTTACACATGAGGGAACACGTCTCTAGAAGACCACACCCAGGAAGTGCTGCTGTTAAATTATTTTGTGAAAATACGTTTTTTCTTATGATTTGAGTGTATTTATTTCATTATTGCTGAATAAGGATCATAACATAGAGAAGGACTTTTGCTTTGTGGAGAATATAAATTAAAAACAAAAAGTTATTAATATAAAACATAGACAAGAAATCCATAAACTTAAGGAAAACAATGACATTCCAGGAAGAATAAAAGCAAGCAGATTAGAACATCCAGACAACACTAATTAGGTGAAACAGGAAACAGATGTTGATGATAAGTGTAGCATGTGACTTGAAACATGGAGGTGCAGTAGTTGATAGGAAATGTAGTCTAGTATAGGGCAGAATCCTGAAAAGGAGAAGTGGAGGAGAGTGAGGTGCAGGTGAAATGTTCTCCTCAGTACTATGACTCTTAAAGGAAGACAGTTAGCTGATATGATGGAGAGGAGAAAGGTAGATATGTTGTTTGTTTAGGAGACCAAGTGGAAAGGAAGTAAGGCTAGGAACATTGGAGGTGGGTTTAAACTGTTCTACCATTGTGTGGAAGGAAGGTTAAATGGAATAGGGGTGATCCTGAAGGAAGAGTGCAGTAAGAGTGTAGTGGAGGTGAAGAGAGTTTCTGATAGGTGATGAACATGAAACTGGAAGTAGAAGGGGTGATAATATATGTCATCAGTCCCTTTTCAACACAAGTAGGTTGTGAGATAAAGGAGATGGAAAAATTCTGGAGTGAGTTAGATGAAGTGGTGGAGAATGAACCTAGGAGTGAAAGAATGGTGATTGGGGCAGACTTCAATGGTAAATTTTGCTGAAAGGATGAAAATGGCAGTAGTAAATACTTATTTAAATAAGAAGGAGGAACATAGGGTGATGTATAAGAGTGGAGGAAAATGCACACAGGTGGACTATATTCTATGTAGAAGATGGAACCTGGAAGAGATTGAAAACTGTTGTCAGGGGACAGTGTAGCTAGACAGCATCGGTTGGTGGTCTGTAGAATAGTGTTGGAGGGGAAGAAGACATGAGGACTGAAAAAAGAATAAGATGGTGGAACCTGAAGGAGGAAGACTGTAGTGTGAGTTTCAGGGAAGAGATCAGAAGCTGCCTTTGGCGGCAGCATTCCCCGAAGCACCCTGCTTCTTCTCCCGTGCGGGCGAGCTCGTCGCAGTCATGCTGATCACACACAGCTGACTCTCATTCACAGTTTGTGCATGATCGAATGTGTTGGTTCATGTCGGTCTGTGTGATCGCGTATACGCATATACTCGTATTCTCTCAACGGCACCCCGGATTACCCCGATCCTGCTGTTTTCTATGTTTACGCTGTCTGCACCACGTTTATCCGTTGCTGCCCAGCGCTGCGCTTTCCATAGCGCGGATCCGTGGATTCTCTACACGAACTGTCTCTGCATTCACAGAACTTTGAGGACCGTGCTCCCGGAGCGCACCACTGGATATTACTGCTTCACTACAAGTATTGGTGGATTATCTCCTGAGTATTCTCAATAAACTTTGTTTGCGTTTACTTCGGCTTCCGCCTCCTTACCGCATTACAGGTTATCTCGAAAGTCTAGGGTAAAAAGTCTAGCAGTACTGACTTTGAAGGCATGGGCAGATTATATTCACATGGTAGCACATAGAGGATTAAATCTGATTGGACAAAAAATCTAACATCCACATACACGTACTGGAAGCAGTGCAGCCAAGTGAAACACTATGAAATAAAGAGAATAAACTGTTGGGAATAAATTAATACAATTTTATGGAACAAATATTAGAATTTAGGTTGTAAATGTAGGTCAGTGCTTCTGATAGTGTTTAGTCCAGCAGAGTAGGCTTTGCTGGCCCTGATGGCCCACCACTGAGCTAAAGTCAGCTGACGTTGTTGCTCTTTTTAGGAAGTGGTTTGTATATTTAAAGGGCTTAATGTTAAACTCATGATCAACAGCAAAAGAAATTCTACCATTTGCTTTCCGGAATCAATATCCAATCTTACCATGGTACGATAACATAGTAACCACAACCACATCTGCTGAGACTGACCACCAGAACACCAACTGTTCTGCCCAATTCAGAGAATCATCTGTAAGAAAAAAGAGATGTGTTACTATATTTGTTAAGAGAAAATAAATGAGTTGAGGAAGGAAAAGGGTATAGCTTCACCTCATGAATAGTTCAGAAGACAGAAGAGCTGAATATGGCCAGTAATTCTACAGGTTCCATTATAGCCAAATCAGTAACTCCAACTGACTCTACCTGATCAATTTACTGAATATGTAAATAAATATAATGTGCAGGACCTGTTTCTGTATAGTAAAAGACAACAGATGCATTTAAACTGCTTTTCCTCCTTATCAATAGAGGTTACATTTCTCTCCTTGTAAGAATAGAGAATTAGTCCAAAAACACGTTGTAAGATTTCCAGGTTGTTTATCTTGACGTAAACAGTAAGTCCTAAACATACACAAGTCACTCTCTTGGTATTGACACTGCAACATAGACAAATAATCAAACATTAAGAGCTACAATCCATCCATTAGTACAGAATCTCTAAACAATCTCCTGAATCCAGCACAGCTTCAGTATAGTATTAAAGTAAGTTTTTTTCAGAGGGTCCACCCTTTAGTTCCACACACTAGACAATGAACTCTGATGCCTTTCATTAATTCCTAAAATTCTACACCATGTTGTTTTGCTGTGTGTCCATGTGTATAAAAAGTCAGGTATGGCAGTATGCAGTCATCCAGCAACGGTGAAGGAGCATCCAGATCATCTCTACACACTGAATCATCATGGAGTCCAGAGCTTCTCTCTCCATTCTAGCCCTGCTGCTTGGCTTCTCGCAAGCGCTCTATCTCACCCAACCTGACGGGGAGGACATCACAACTAGGATTCTCACCATCAACAAAGGTCTGATAACTTGCTGATCTCAACCACGCTTGACCAGCATCATTACTGCTATGTACATTTGGGAATAGAACCTGCTCTAAGATGTTATTTCTTTTGATTAAATGTTGTGTGCATCAGTGACAGTGGCCAAAATTTTATCGGCAAAGAACTGTATTTGATTTTTAATCATCAGCAGGTTATCACTTTTTGTTTCTTTGTATGAAGGATCCAGTGAAGTGCTGCTGGAGGGAGACATACTCGCAAAAAGAAGCAGGAACGCTCTGGTCTGCCTCTACAACAACTGTTTTTGGAAAAAGTCCTCAAATGGCTTGGTGAAGGTTCCTTACACATTGAGCTCAGATTTCTGTAAGTAATATATTGTTTAATTCACATTACTCAGGTACATCACATATTTACTTTTTTCTTATTAATGCATTGGCCATTTTCTTCACAGCTTCTTCTGATACGACTGTAATTGCCAATGCCATGGCGAGTTTCCACAACAAAACCTGCATTCGTTTTGTTCCCAGAACTAATGAAACTGACTACATCAGCATCAAGAACAATGATGGGTGAGCTCCATTAAATTGTTTAACAAACCCTATACATGCTTGTTATGACTTTGACGTTCTTTATACTTTATAAATTCTATTCTTGTATGTTGACATTAGTGTCATAGTCAGTTCTTCACATCTGCTCTCTTTCCTCTCAGCTGCTACTCTTATGTGGGCAAAACAGGTGGTTCTCAGGTAGTCTCTCTCAGCAGGTTGAGCTGTGTTTACTACGGCGTCGTCGAGCACGAGTTGAACCATGCACTCGGTTTCTACCACGAGCACGTTCGAAGCGACCGTGATAAATATGTCACCATCAACTGGAAAAACATCGACCCAGCAACAACATCTAATTTTGATTTGATGAACACCAAAAACCTCAACACGCCGTACGACTACTCCTCTGTGATGCACTATGGAAACACAGCTTTCTCCATCAATGGTCTGGACACCATCACCCCTATTCCTGATCCTTCTGTGATGATTGGACAGAGACAAGAGCTTTCCATTATAGACATTAAGAGGATAAAATAAAAGAAATTTGTTTGAAATCTTTGCAAATTTATAACAAAATTTAATAAAATAAAAGAAATTTGTTTGAAATCTTTGCAAATTTATAACAAAATTTAATAAAATAAAAGAAATTTGTTTGAAATCTTTGCAAATTTATAACAAAATTTAATAAAATAAAAGAAATTTGTTTGAAATCTTTGCAAATTTATAACAAAATTTAATAAAATAAAAGAAATTTGTTTGAAATCTTTGCAAATTTATAACAAAATTTAATAAAATAAAAGAAATTTGTTTGAAATCTTTGCAAATTTATAACAAAATTTAATAAAATAAAAGAAATTTGTTTGAAATCTTTGCAAATTTATAACAAAATTTAATAAAATAAAAGAAATTTGTTTGAAATCTTTGCAAATTTATAACAAAATTTAATAAAATAAAAGAAATTTGTTTGAAATCTTTGCAAATTTATAACAAAATTTAATAAAATAAAAGAAATTTGTTTGAAATCTTTGCAAATTTATAACAAAATTTAATAAAATAAAAGAAATTTGTTTGAAATCTTTGCAAATTTATAACAAAATTTAATAAAATAAAAGAAATTTGTTTGAAATCTTTGCAAATTTATAACAAAATTTAATAAAATAAAAGAAATTTGTTTGAAATCTTTGCAAATTTATAACAAAATTTAATAAAATAAAAGAAATTTGTTTGAAATCTTTGCAAATTTATAACAAAATTTAATAAAATAAAAGAAATTTGTTTGAAATCTTTGCAAATTTATAACAAAATTTAATAAAATAAAAGAAATTTGTTTGAAATCTTTGCAAATTTATAACAAAATTTAATAAAATAAAAGAAATTTGTTTGAAATCTTTGCAAATTTATAACAAAATTTAATAAAATAAAAGAAATTTGTTTGAAATCTTTGCAAATTTATAACAAAATTTAATAAAATAAAAGAAATTTGTTTGAAATCTTTGCAAATTTATAACAAAATTTAATAAAATAAAAGAAATTTGTTTGAAATCTTTGCAAATTTATAACAAAATTTAATAAAATAAAAGAAATTTGTTTGAAATCTTTGCAAATTTATAACAAAATTTAATAAAATAAAAGAAATTTGTTTGAAATCTTTGCAAATTTATAACAAAATTTAATAAAATAAAAGAAATTTGTTTGAAATCTTTGCAAATTTATAACAAAATTTAATAAAATAAAAGAAATTTGTTTGAAATCTTTGCAAATTTATAACAAAATTTAATAAAATAAAAGAAATTTGTTTGAAATCTTTGCAAATTTATAACAAAATTTAATAAAATAAAAGAAATTTGTTTGAAATCTTTGCAAATTTATAACAAAATTTAATAAAATAAAAGAAATTTGTTTGAAATCTTTGCAAATTTATAACAAAATTTAATAAAATAAAAGAAATTTGTTTGAAATCTTTGCAAATTTATAACAAAATTTAATAAAATAAAAGAAATTTGTTTGAAATCTTTGCAAATTTATAACAAAATTTAATAAAATAAAAGAAATTTGTTTGAAATCTTTGCAAATTTATAACAAAATTTAATAAAATAAAAGAAATTTGTTTGAAATCTTTGCAAATTTATAACAAAATTTAATAAAATAAAAGAAATTTGTTTGAAATCTTTGCAAATTTATAACAAAATTTAATAAAATAAAAGAAATTTGTTTGAAATCTTTGCAAATTTATAACAAAATTTAATAAAATAAAAGAAATTTGTTTGAAATCTTTGCAAATTTATAACAAAATTTAATAAAATAAAAGAAATTTGTTTGAAATCTTTGCAAATTTATAACAAAATTTAATAAAATAAAAGAAATTTGTTTGAAATCTTTGCAAATTTATAACAAAATTTAATAAAATAAAAGAAATTTGTTTGAAATCTTTGCAAATTTATAACAAAATTTAATAAAATAAAAGAAATTTGTTTGAAATCTTTGCAAATTTATAACAAAATTTAATAAAATAAAAGAAATTTGTTTGAAATCTTTGCAAATTTATAACAAAATTTAATAAAATAAAAGAAATTTGTTTGAAATCTTTGCAAATTTATAACAAAATTTAATAAAATAAAAGAAATTTGTTTGAAATCTTTGCAAATTTATAACAAAATTTAATAAAATAAAAGAAATTTGTTTGAAATCTTTGCAAATTTATAACAAAATTTAATAAAATAAAAGAAATTTGTTTGAAATCTTTGCAAATTTATAACAAAATTTAATAAAATAAAAGAAATTTGTTTGAAATCTTTGCAAATTTATAACAAAATTTAATAAAATAAAAGAAATTTGTTTGAAATCTTTGCAAATTTATAACAAAATTTAATAAAATAAAAGAAATTTGTTTGAAATCTTTGCAAATTTATAACAAAATTTAATAAAATAAAAGAAATTTGTTTGAAATCTTTGCAAATTTATAACAAAATTTAATAAAATAAAAGAAATTTGTTTGAAATCTTTGCAAATTTATAACAAAATTTAATAAAATAAAAGAAATTTGTTTGAAATCTTTGCAAATTTATAACAAAATTTAATAAAAATAAAAATTCACATGTACATAAGTATTCATAGCCTCTGCTTAATACTTTGTTGAAGCACCTTTCTGCCAATTGCAGCCTCAAATCTCCCATTATTTTTTGCAGTAGGAAATTTGCTGTTATAAACTGTCTGTAAGTGTGAATGAGTGTGTGAAAGAGTGTGTGCATGGTGATCTGCAGAGGACCAAAGTCCAATTCCGAGTGTATTCTCACCTCACACTCAGGAGATCTCAGAACACGGCCATAACCATTGCACAGAAATATAAAAAGTAATGAAGTGCTGTAGAATTTATTAAAGGCTTTTGTCAGAACATGTAAGATACTGAGACAAACTGTGAGTTGAGCCTAAATATACTGTACATGTTAATTAAGGGTGAAAAGGAACAAGTGTTAGTGATCAGAGACATGTGACCAAGTCATGTGATTTCAGGGAATGATGGGTAAAGTAATTTCATGGCCATGATCCTGACAAAAAGACACTGCATTAACTAACATCCATAAAGTAACATGCATTTGTGTGTGCATTCATGATGAATATGTTACTTTAGTGACTGATTAACTGATGCATAAGAATTATGTAGATTCATGAAGAAAACTGACAGGAAAGATTTATTCTAATTCAAAATACAATATAATACTTTGTAATCATGAATAATTTAGTGTGTTTGAAGTGAACTTTTTTAAAGTGTGCTTTTTATTTTCTGTTTCTTTCAGCTGCATTATACCACAACATTTGTTCTTATCTGTGGTTGACTGATACACTGGTACAAGGATTATCTTTAATCTGTGGTTTTATTCACTTCATATAAACCATTGTTATTTTTTTTATACAGTCTTTCACTGACTCTGTATTACTGTGCTACGTCTCTAAGAGCGCAGTGATAGAGAGCAGAATCTGAGAGCTTTAGACCTCTGATAGTAAGTTCAGTAGAGTCTCCGGTTGAGTCTGAATCTAATCGAGTGTCAGTGGCAGTGTCACCTACAATGAGTAAAAACTGTGGTGCGCTGTGAGGAGATTGTTTGTACCAGTAAAACCATATGTTACTGCTGCTTGACTCATATGAACATTTTAGAGTAACAGTATCTGTTTCTTTTCCAAAAACATAGGCATTTTTGTCCACTGGCCCAATTTTATCTGCAAAACTGCCCACTGTGAAAAATAAATAATAATCACATTTGTGAATTGTGTATTTTTTTGACATTTGTGTACATTCACAGAAATGAAGAAAATATTAGATTAGTGCAAACATTAGACAATACAATAAAAAGGGAATTGAATGTGAAAGTGAATTACCTGTAACTACAGTGAGAATCAGTGGTGTGTATCTCACTATGTACAGTAAGGTGTAGAGTTGAGTCATTTCTGAACACAGCTCTGTGAGGATTCTGTATAATAGTGCTGTATGTGCTGAACTTTACACATGAGGGAACACGTCTCTAGAAGACCACACCCAGGAAGTGCTGCTGTTGTAGTGTAACACTGTACAGATCATCACTTTACAGTATCAGTGACAGTGAACTGAGTCTCCAATATAAACTATGTTGAGCTCAATGAGTTACCATCTACATAAAACATTTTTATTTGTACAAATATAAAAGTAATAAAAGTTGGATGAGCTTAATCAAGTCTCCATCACTACAAAGTTGATAACCTCAACAAAGCTGGAACTATAATTAATGGGTTTTCTTTGTCACACAGATCAGGTTCCTCTTAAGGTTCCTTGAGCCACTAGCTTGTTCATTAGGGATAAACTAATTTTCTTCTTCTTTCAGCTTCTCTTATCAGTGGTGGCCACAGTGGATCATCCATCTCTATTGTTAGGTCCTCTACATCTGTCCTCTACATCTGCCTCTTTTAAACCAAGTACTGCATGTCTTCCCTCGCAACATCCATAAACCTCCTTCTTGGCCTTACTCTTTTCCTCCTTGCTGGTGGCTCCATCCTCAGCATTCTCCTACCAATATAACCCATCTCCCTCCTCTGCACATGTCCAAACCATCTCAATCTCACCTCCCTCACCTTATCTATAAAAACATCCTACACATGCTGTCCCTCTAATAAACTCATTTCTAATCCTGTCCATTGTCATCACTCCCAACGAAAACCTTAACATCTTCAGCTCTGCTACCTCCAGCTCCACCTCCTGTCTTTTACTCAATGCCACTGTCTCTAAACCGTACAACATCTCAGGTCTCACCACAGTCCTATAAACTTCTCCTTTCACTTTCGCTGATACTCTTCCATCCCAAATCACTTCTGCCACTTTTCTCCACACACTCCACCCTGCCTGCACTCTTTTCTTGACTTCTCTAACACACTCTCTATTACTTTGCACTGTTGACCCCAGGTACCTGAACTCCTCCAGCTTCTTCACCTCCTCCCCTGCAACCGCACCACTCCACTGCCCTCCCTCTCATTCACACACATGTACTCTGTCTTATTCCTACTGACTTTCATTCCCCTTCTCTCCAGCGCATATGTCCAGCTCTCCAGGCTCTTCTCCACCTGCTCCCTACTCTCACTCTCTCTCTAAAAAGGGCCTCGACCATTCCGGTATGAACATTAGGTATAAACTAATGATCTATAAATGAAAAATATATTTTCATAATACATTTATTTCTGTAAAGCTGTTTATTGTTACAACTGATAAACAAATAAAGTTGAACTGAACTGAATGTTTTAAACCAACACACCTTTGAGAAATTAGTCACATTTTTCCTTAAACTTTCTCACACTGAACACGTGTTTTTTATCACCATCATCAACTTTAGCAGTCATTCTTGGGGGATTGTTTAGACTTAAATCTCCTCTTTGAGAAATATAAAGAAGAAACTTTGGTTCAGATTTTGGATGTTGTCTGTACCAGTGCAGGTAGTTTCCAGTTGTACCAGTGAGTATTTCATAGCTGCACAACAGAGTGACTTTATGCCCTTCATCTACAACTTCATAAGTAAATTGTGGCTTTATTGAATTTGCCATGGAGTCACCTGTCATAGAGAAGAGAATATAATACATTTATTTAAAATGATGTGTTTGACTCAAATTCTTTTATCAACACACACTAATGGATCACTATGAATATTTCTGAAATAAGAAAAAGTCAGTGTGTAACTCACCTAGTGAAAGCCACAGAAACATTAATATAACAGTAATCATGATGAATGAATGCTCTTAGCTGAATGAAAATATTCTTTCTGTACTTCATGCTAACATCATAAAGGTTCATGAAGCTCCACCCCACAGCATCACATGACACCCCACAGTCACACTGTTACTGACAGATTGTTGATTTGTACTGAAGCATTCTGGCTTTATATTCAGCCTCACAGGGAACTTGAACACAAAGTGAAAGCAGTAGGTGAATAAAAGTCCATTTATTCAGTGCTTGTACATGCTGGAGTCAGATATATATTAGATTTGTGCAAATTATTTAGTATTCATAACCCAAAGAAGTCTGTATCATTGGGGGATGAAAGCAGGGTCCTTGATCTATAATAGGGTTCCAAACACCAAAGGTGCATAGACACACTATTGTTCTACCTTTTACACATCAGTTTCCAGCCAATTTAATTTTTAAATTAATGTACATGTATTGATGACAAATTAAAGTGTTATCTTTGCCAATACAGAGATGCAGTGTTTGAGTTTAGAGCACGCTTTAACACTTCCTTTGCCTGGAATGAGGTTTTTGTACAGTGTTGCTAAGTTTCCTGTCACTGTGGGCCTCAGGGCGCAGTAGTACACTGCAGAGTCTGATACTGCAGCAGAGGAAATCTTCAGATCTTCAGTTTTTTTATCAGCGTTTCCAGGTTGTTTTTCAGCAGCAGATATAAAGGTGGAGTTGAGGAACACTGGTCTGGATTTGGGATACTGTCGATACCAGTGTACATAATCACCTGTAGTAGTAGTTAAATTGCAGGGCAGAATGACATCATCACCTTCCGAAACATGCTTTTCTGCTATAAAATGCTTTTGCATTGATGTGCTGCCTGAGGGAACAAAAGAGAAAGTAAATAAAAATGAGGAATGAAATATTAAACATATTAGAACCAATACTGAGATGAACATACCTAGAAAAAGCATCAGTAGTAACAGTAGAAAGAGCAGCATGATGGAGATGGAAGCTGCTGAAAGATAAAGAGGGAATGAGTGCAGTTTAGTGCAGGAGCCTGTGGAGCTCCACCTTCCTGCAGCTCACACTGCTGATAATGTTTCATTGTCACCAGGAAGCACTGGTTCTGTCCCCAGAAGGGAAAAATATTTTACCATTTAAAATTGAAACTGCAAATAAAAAAAAAAATAAAAAAGCACTTTCTTTCTGGGATAAGTTGTAAGCTAAATGCAAAAATGTAACTCACAAGGGATTATGGTCTCTGAAATCCTGATACTGATGAAGGTTTTTGTGCCACCTATTAAGAGGCTTGTAGTCTTGTAACCTTGAAAGTCCTTTATAAAGGCTAAAGATGATCTTATTCTGTTAAATTCTGCTTGTATAAAGATCTTCAATTTAATATTATTTCTGTAGTTCTTTTAACAATAGACATGATTCCATCTTTACAGATTAAATACATTGTGCATATAACCTTAAGCATCAGTAATTAGTCCCTGTACATTTATCCCTAATGATACATAAGCCATTTGATACATAAACAATTAGTAGTGTTTATGGTTAAACACCTCTATTAGAAGAGATTTATTTTATTTAATGCACCCATGTGCTTGTCCATGCAGGAAACAAACAATATTACAGACAATATAATGCAATTCATGATTAAAGACAGCAGCATCTCTGGAGGATCTGAACAGGGTTGTATGTTGTTCTAGTATTTGGCCTACAATAAGATAACTGACAGCGCCATCTTGTGTTTCCCCAGGATAAAGACTGTAACACACTATTGTACTTTACATACAGGTGTGGTGAAGCTACAATTATTATAAATTTAATTGCCACATTTAATACACAGTAAGTAAGAAAATCCTTTGCAATCATAAATGCATGAAGTCTGGGATCTCTTTCTCTGGGATGTGTTTCACTGACTCTCTTACTGTGTATCCTACCACAAGAGAGCAGAATCACTCTGATACTAGTGCAGGGAATGGGACATTTTGGAGATCCTGGGGTGTCAGCAATTGCTTGGAACCAGTGCGACTTTGGTTAGAACCCTTTGCCTTGTGCACAATGAGCGTTCACTGTAAAACCTTTTATAAGAATTGTGATGGAGTGTGGCGCAAATCCAGGTAGGATGTCTGATCATTTTAAAGAAACAGGTTCAGCTTAAAAAAACGTTCCCAAATGTTGTCGAATGACCCACACACCAGAGAATATTGATGCTGTTGGAGCTGGCATCGTGAGGAGGCCTTAACGTGACATTCGACAACACGCATCATCACTTTGTTGAGGTGGTTTTTTTTTTTTATTACGCAGCCATGTAATAAACGCATGTACATACAAGACACAATCATAGTAACTACTAATGAAACCCAAATTCCCTTTGCACAGCACTCACACTATCACCATTCTTATCAAAGGCTTTCACAGCTAACTCTCATTGTGCACTACTCCACTGATCCATAATAACTAATGGCAAAGGGTTCCAAACAGGCTCGTACTGGTTCCAAACAATTGCTGAAGGTCGCCAACTCCTAGTTCCAAACCTTCCCATTTCTCTGCACCAATCTGTTTAATCACATACAACCCCCTTTACCTTATAAACACAATATAAACAAATGCTTAGTGTCCTGCAGCTGCAGCCAACATCTGTACATTCACTCATCATGTATTTATTTCACTAATGATTTTATCAGAGTCCCACGTCTATAAATGTCCATATACATTCATCCCTTTATCTTTATCAGCTTTATCCTGATGTTCAAATGTACATACAGTATATACAGGTACATGTATGAACACATGAACAAATAAATGAATGAACAGATGGAAATTGATGATAGTGGGTTATGGGAAAAAAAATTAAAGATATTCATGAATGTATTTCTTCAAAGTGCAGAGCAGTAACTCCTGACACAAAAGATCTGGAAATGACATAAAATATATTTTGGTACAGCTTAAAATGTAGACTTATTTGTATACTACTGTGATGAAAATGTCAGTTTTATTTCCTCATTATTATTTTATCTTTCTTTCAGCTGCATCTGTTACTACAAATGTTATTTGTGACTGTGGTTAACTGACAATTTGGTAAAACGAACACCTTTAATCTGCTGTGGTTTTAGAAGCTTCCTATATACAATTGTTATGTTTTTGTAAAGACTTTTAGTGACTTTGTGCTACTGTGCTACAACTTCAATAGCGCAGTGATAGAGAGCAGAATCTGAGAGCTTTAGACCTCTGATAATAAGTTTAGTAGAGTCTCTGGATGTTTCTGACTCCAATCGATGATCATCAGGAGTGCTCCCCTCACCAGATCTTGATCTTGCGCCTTTATACAGTAAAAACTGTGGTGCACTTTTAGCATTTTGTTTGTACCAGTAAAGATCAATTTCATCACTGTTTGTCTCATATGAACATTTCAGAGTAACAGTGTCTGTTTCTTTCCTGATGATTTTGGCATCTTTATCTGCTGGCCCAATTTTATCTGCAAAACTGCCTGCTGTAAAGAAGAAACAAACAAACCCCAATATATTAACAAAATAAATAAAATGTGAAGTAGCTTTTGTAAACAAATTACTAAGATATAAAATTAAGAAATTATTAATTAATACAAACATGGATTTTATATAATAAAGTTAATAAACAAATTAATATGAATGACCTGTAACTACAGTGAGAATCAGTGGTGTGTATCTCACTATGTACAGTAAGGTGTAGAGTTGAGTCATTTCTGAACACAGCTCTGTGAGGATTCTGTATAATAGTGCTGTATGTGCTGAACTTTACACATGAGGGAACATGTCTCTAGAAGACCACACCCAGGAAGTGCTGCTGTTGTAGTGTAACACTGTACAGATCATCACTTTACAGTATCTGTGACAGTGAACTGAGCCTTTCTAGCTTTCATCTTCCATAAATAATATCTGTTTTACTGGCAGGATTATGATGAAGGAAAGCAGATGATAATATTTCCTATTAATTTGGCAACACACCATCAACAAACACTAATAAAAGTACAACATTGGTGTGATGAGTTCAATGCAATTTCCCTGCATAATTTTATTGAATAAATATTTTCATAATTTCTATTTTAAGCTTGTTTATATACTCGCTATTTCCCATTTAGTGATTTTTAAATAAAGTCTATATTCTGAGGCTCCCACACAGAGCGTGAGGAATTAATACTAATATTGAGCACAAAGACATTGTGAGTTTGTCAGACAGCTGTGTGAGATTTACATGTGCTATAGGGAGTGTTAGTGTCTTACAGGTTCATGTAAACACAATATGTCTTGTTGAAATACAGCCACAAACTGTGTTCACATTTAACTGTGGAAGTCACTTTCTGGAGGAAAAAAGAGAATGTGTTTTGAAGAAGGGGGTTGAATTCATAGAAGTGACTACAGCAAGGTTTTCTCTCCCTCAGCTTTACCACCATGTTCCAGTGCACCCTAAATAATGGGTTACAGAGAAAAAGAAGACATTTCTTCATTCACAAGTTCATGACAGTAAGTTAACACAGTGGTAATTATAACTTTATGTTCAATTAATTCAGTATGCTGTAAATTCAAGCAAACAACATATCTGGTTAAAAAATTTAATTGAATTTGCTTGTAATAAGATTACACTTTCTGTACAAATCTACATTTGAGCATATCCAGTAAAATATGAATTGAAAAGCAACCAGGTAGTTTAGCAGAATAATAAAACTGTGTCAGGGTTTTTGTACAGTGCAGCTGGATTTCCTGTCACTGTGGGCGCCAGAGCACAGTAGTATAGAGCAGAGTCTGATACAGCAGCAGAGGAGATGATCAGATCCACTCTTTTATTATTTTTATCAACTTCAACATCCAGACGTGGTGAAATGGAGTCACTTTTATGTCCAGTTGAATCAGAAATATAAAAAAGGAACTCAGGTTTAGATTTTGGATGTTGTCTGTACCAGTGCAGGTAGTTATCTGTAGTAGAAATGGTTGGTTTGTAGTTGCAGGACAGAGTAACATCATCACCTTCATCTACAACTTTATGAGGGAAACGTGGCTCTATTGAATCTGCCATGGAGTCACCTGTCATAGAGAAGAGAATATAATGTTTGTAACTTTTACATAATTACAATTTAACTGATAAATCAATATTAAGGGTTCTGAATGAATAAAAGTCAGTGTATAACTCACCTAGTGAAAGCCACAGATACATGAATATAAAAGTGAACATGATGAATAGTTTTAGCTGAATGAAAATATTTTGAGGTCTTTCTGTACTCTAAAAGGTTCATGAAGCTCCACCCACAGCATCACATGACAGAGTCACCAATGTTACTGACAGCAAACACAGTGTTTATATTGTAATTATGTAAATACAATCATTTTAACCTACAAAAATATAAACAAAAAATTCTTCACATTTTGAGCTTCAGTTATAACTGAAGATTTAATATCATGTTAGAAAAAAAAAGGTTTATTGAGAATAAGGAGATTAATAGAGATGTATATTTTAAATAGCTTTTTAATGACTGTTAAACCTCTTGATGCTCAGCTCTAATAAAAGTATGAGTTATGAGTATTAATGAGTATTTATTCTTATGACAGTTTAGTGTGAAGTGGACAGTTGTGTAGTTTTATCAGAATGGTGTCTCTATAAATGAGTTGAGCTACTAAGAGTAATCAGGGCAGGAGTGAGGATAATATTAGTGCAGTGTGTATGATAGAAGAACAGCTGTAGTTTATATCACAGAGGTTTTATTGTGAAAATGAGGATTCATCATCAGAGAATGTGAGCAGGGTTGTGTGGAGCTCTAGTACTTTTCCCACAATAAGATAAGTGACTGCGCCATCTTGTGTTCACCAAGGAGAAAACCTTAACACAGTAATAAATATTTACTCCTACATACAGGTCATACACACATTGCTAACATTTTCAAACCCAGGAGCAATTCAAAGTCAGAAATCCATCTACTAGGAGCAGCTTTAAACCACAGTCTAATATTAATAATATTTCCTCCAACTCACCACAAATGCAACAATGTGATGAAAGTGTGACATTCACAGTGAAAAGAAATCACACTTCAGCCCTGAACACAATTCTAGCTCTGATTTCTCAGTCAGCATTACATGATAGGCAGCTCTCAGGGATGTTTTCATGAGAAAGAAGGATTTGAGGATCTGGGGGGTATTCCAGAAAGCTTGGTTAACTTACCACTTGATGAATCATAACCTTTGGGTTGATTTACCCCAAACAGGCATACCATGAGTATGTCGGTTCCAAAACACCTGAGAAGAGTTAGTTTAATCAACCTCCAACTGGTTACCCAGAGTTAATGTATGTGTATAAAGACATTTTCAATGGTATGCCGATTTCACGAGTCACCATGGAAACTCAAAGCCAAAAAAAGAGAGCGGTGTATTTCACAGAGGCGGAGTTGGAGGATTTAATGCACACTTATAAGGAGGTTAAGCCAATAATATTAAAAAGAAGCAATACAGCTGCATCAGCTAAAGCAAGAGAGTTGGCTTGGCAAAAAATAACGGACAGAGTAAATGCATGAGTGTATTAACCCTCTGGAGTCTGAATTGCCGCGTAAACGTGCTTTTTCAGATGCCAGCAAAAAGAGCTGAAACTGCTCGGTCATATTTGATCAGAAATGTCAAAGTAATACATCATTTAAATCTGTAAAGGGTCTACTTTCATTTGTGTATGCTCACTACATTAACAAAACGTTGTATTTTTTTTAAATGAATAAAATAGTCAGGGTGCGCCATCTGTCGCCTTTGTCTGCGTAAACTTTGTTTAGAAACGCGTCATCAAAAAGCGCTGAAACTCGGCCAATAGCCGACACACGGAAATAAAAAATATATCTTTAGACAGCTTAAAGTGTGTAGTTTTAGAATAAGTCGGTGAACATATGTTTTCAATGAATGTAAATCATGTAAAACCAAGTAGAGGCACAGATTTTCCACCGCAGCTCATTATCTGATAATGAGCTGCGAGCGGACACGCCCCCCCGCTATTCACAGGTAAAACAGTTCACACGTTGAGTCACACACACACACACACACACACACGCCCCCCGGACAGTGGCATAAAACAATGCCAGAGAATTTACCTTTTCATCTGAAGAAGATTGCGATTCCGACGAGGAGCGTTTGCATTTTGAAGAGCGAGGACTTTCCAGCAAGTTGCTACGATGAGTAAGTTATTTAGTCTTACATTCTGATCATATAAACTCATATTGTTTGTAGACATCTCTGCATCGCTTTTGTCAGCATTGCCTTTTAATGTTATACAAAAATCCGCCAATATCTGCTCATTTGTAACATTAACTGTTTGTGATTGTATGCTTTAAATATTGTTGACGTTATATAGTTATATTTTAGCCTCAGTTCAGGGGGGTATTCCAGAAAGCTTGGTTAACTTACCATTTGCTAAATCATAACCTCTGGGTTGATTTACCCCAAACAGGCATACCATGAGTATGTCGGTTCCAAAACACCTGAGAAGAGTTAGTTTAATCAACCTCCAACTGGTTACCCAGAGGTAATGCGCGTGCACGGTGCATGTATAAAGACATTTTCAATGGATCTCCGATTTCACGAGTCACCATGGAAACTCAAAGCGAAAAAAAGAGAGCAGCGTATTTCACAGAGGCGGAGTTGGAGGTTTTAATGCTTATGAGGAGTTTAAGCCAATAATATTAAAAAGAAGCAATACAGCTGCATCAGCTAAAGCAAGAGAGTTGGCTTGGCAAAAAATACCGGACAGAGTAAATGCATGAGTGTATTAAATTACAAATTTGGTATTGGCTCCCGTTTTATTATAATGCAAAATAATGAAGTATGACTTATACATCCTTTTGAATATGTTATATCACTATGAAAGCATTTACTTTTCCTGCCATTTATTTTTTTAGTTTAAAATAATAATGTATATTTCTTATTTAATAAGCTGTAATCCTCCTGGAGCCACAAGAACTTTAAGCCAAGTCAAAATGAAACACAAAAACATTCTGCAAAAAGGTCATATTTCATTACACAATTACTGAACTATTATTATAACAGGATTTAGAATATTAATTCTGTCATGTAGCTAATAAAAAGAAGACTGAAGCCCGTCTAACTGGCGGGGGTCCACCACCACCTCCCCTCACCCCCTCTGAGGAGCTGGCTCTGTCCCTTAATAAAGGGCAACCAGTGGTTACTGGCATTCCAGGGGACAGTTCATCACACACACCATGCACCACAAGTGATGATGAAAAAATGGTGAAATGTAAGTTTACCTCTATGATTTTTCATTTTTTTTGTCCTAATAAATTACTATCTCTGTCACTTAAAGGCTTTTTGAACAAGATTAATTTTAATGTAGGCTTATTTTATTTAACTGCATATAATGTATAGGCTCCTGTGATCTTAGTCTGACATCTTACTCTTTTCATGTATTATTTTCTTTGATAATATTGAGAATTTAATGGGTTGTGTGTTCTTATAGATACTGATGGACGTATTGTATTATTGGACCCTCCAGAAAGAACACAGTCTGTCACAGTTGTAATTGACTTGTTGAGCTGTATAAGGTCCATCTCCAAAAACAAATAAGAAAAAGTGACATGGAGAGGACCTTATACAGTTTCAAATGGAAGAGAAAAGGTTTCTCATTAAAAAAGCAGCACTTGAAATTGAATTACTGGAGCATCGCCTTAAGGTGAGAACTTGTCTGAATATTAATCTGTTGCATGTTAAAAGTGGTATGTGTGTGTGTGTGTGTGTGTGTGTGTGTGTGTGTGTGTGTGTGTGTGTGTGTGTGTGTGTGTGTATGTAAAGCAATATAAATAATTATTTTATTGAATTTTACAGGAAATAAAGAAATACACTGCCTGGCAGACCAGTGCAAAAAAATTAATAAGTGATTTTGACAGATCCTGTCTTTCAAAAGTCTTCCGTCTCTGTTAGCCTCTAAAATCTGTAGGTGTTCCTCTGGGCCATCTTCCTCAATACAAGGAGGGTGGCTCTCCTCTTATAGTGGCAATATTGTGAAGCACAACACAAGCTACTATAATGTCGCATGCCCTCTCTGGACTAACCCGGAGCCCACGCAGACTCTGAAACCGAGATTTGAGGATCCCTATAGTCATCTCCACCTTGGCCCGTGTTCGGCTGTGAGGCAGGTTAAACCGTGTCTGTGGTCCAGGCTCAGGTTCAGAGTAGGGTGTCATTAAATAGGGCAGACAAGGGTATCCTCTGTCCCCAGCAACAACCATTGTACTGTCCTGTAATGATTGAAATGTACAACACAAATATAGTAAAAAGGAAAAAAAATTAAAAAATTGTATAAAGCAAAACATGCCCTGCTGAAATGTCTGGTAAATTCTGGCATCATGCACAGATCCTGGCCATTTTGCCTCGACAATGGTAATGATTTGGGTTGCCTCACATATTACCTAGTTAGTGGAAAAAGTAATGACTTTAATGATTTTAAGAAGGGAAAAAATTAAGTTGTTACCTGCACATTGATACTATGAATAGATTTCCTATTAACATAGTCTCCCTCATTTATTGGTGGAGCTTTAATAGGAATGTGAGTGCCATCAATGCACCCAATTACATTTGGAATCCCTGAAACAGAAAGTTTTGGAAGTATGAAGTGTGTGCGGGCATAATGAATACATGTATAGATATTATTTATATGACTAAATATTAAATATATATGTGTGCCAGACATACTGTACGAACGGCTTTACACACAGTCGCCTTTCCCACATGCCCCTAATCGCCCACACTGTACAAAAAATGTTTTCTGTGCTAAGCGCAGAACCGCGGTTTGTCACATTTGCGATATGCGGTTTTAAAAGACGTGTTAAATAAACGAACGAATTTTTGGAGAAACGATAACGCTCTTTCAAATATTGATTAGGGTATGCAAACATCAATACTTGGTCTTATAACCCTCTCCCGACGAAAAATACTCGTATATTTTGTGCTTCTACGTCCAAAGGATCCTCATCAAAAGGGCACGCCGAAGTTACACTGAAACATAACCTGCTCCCGAGCAGGTTATCTTCAGAGAGTCAGTTGCTATGGTTACATACATAACCAGAAAGTTACCTCCGTTTTTGGAACCGAAAGTTGAGGTTATCCACGAACTTACCCTTAAACATACCCAGGTATGTCACATAACCTGCTTTCTGGAATACCCCCCAGGTGTAGTCGATATCATGGAAGTGAATGTAAATGTAAACAGCTCCATCTAGTGAGAAAAGCATGAATCTGCTGCAGTCATGTGTAGTGCTTTTTGTACAGTGGAGTTGGGTTTCCTGTCACTGTGGGCCTCAGAGCGCAGTAGTACAGTGCAGAGTCTGATACAGCAGCAGAGGAGATGTGCAGATCCACCTTCTTATCCTCTGTTTTAGTATTTGTGATGGAAAATTGAGGATGAGGAGGCTGAGCCTTTGTGACAAGTCCAGATTCATCAATCATCAGCAGAAACTCTGGTCTTGATCCAGGTTTTTGTTGATACCAGTGGAGATCATAAGCTGTTCCAGTATATGTGCAGGACAGTATGATGTTGCTGCCTTCAGTTGAAAATACATGGGTTTGGACTGGTTTAATGCTGATGTCAGCAGCTTCTGCTATAAAAAACATTGCAAGGCAATAACTCACATGGAAATTGTGCTTCTTGTCAATTATAAAATATAATAAATTAAAGTGTAATGTATAAGACTTACCAATATCAGCAACAGTGAGGAAAAGCAAGAAGAGGAATAACATTGTGATCCTGAGTGTTTAGTTCAGACCTCCAGCTTTAGAATAAATGACAGTGATGACTATTTGAACTTCTCCACCGCTAACTCCACCTTTTATCTGCATGTTAATGCATATTCATGACAACTGTGATTGTATCCGCCCCTTCATGATGGAGTCTGTCATGATAAACCCCCTGTGGTCATGACTGGAGCTGTTGGGAGGAACCCTGATGCTGCTGCAGAACAACCCACAGGAGACAAAGCAGGAGAGACAGAAGTTACTGTGGTTCCATTTGCAGGTAACACAGGCAGAGGAAACACAGGAGTGATTAAGACATGATTAGGGCATTATGTTTGATATCTCTGAATTGTTAATTGTTGATATACTATAAGTTAATCACCTGGTAGAAAGTTCTGGGAGAAATTGGTGTGTTTGTGCTACATTTACTGTAGGTGATGAGTTTTATAGAGATGATTTGATTTATTTAATACTTTAAATGAATAGATTTATTGGCAAAATAGTTTGTTGTGTCTACAAAAATTTCAGTGTTAAAGACACCTGAGGTTTTTTTTTTTATGATATCACTATTAAATGTCTAGAATATTTAACGATTGATTTAAAAATCTACCACATTATTGTACTAAGCAACCAATAAACATTGTTATACTGAAGCAAGAGACATCACCATGAAACTGTGAACATACTGTATATATAATTTTATTACACTTTTATCTAAACACTCATTTATTCTAAAGATATTTTCTTTATTTTAACTCAAACTTAATATCACCAAATACTATTGAACTTTGACAGTTTAACAGCCATCAGTATTATAAAATTGTGTAATGCTTTTTGTACAGTGGAGTTGGGTTTCCTGTCACTGTGGGCGTCAGAGCGCAGTAGTACAGTGCAGAGTCTGATACAGCAGCAGAGGAGATGTGCAGATCCACTTGTTTATTTCCATGAACTTTAGCACTCGTTCTTGGTGGGATGTTGGGACTTAAAGCTCCACTTTCATAAATATAAAGAATGAACTCAGGATTAGATTTTGGATCTTGTTTGTACCACTGCAGATTCCCTACAGAACCACTAAAGTCTTTGTAGCTGCAGGACAGAGTAACATCATCACCTTCATCTACAACTTTATGAGTAAGAAGTGACTTTATTGAATCCGCCATGGAGTCACCTGTCATAGAGATAAAACATTTAATGATTATATAATCCATTATAATATAACTGCAGAATCAAAGAATAATTAATCACAAATTAAGCAATCAATTTTTGAAACAGTAAAATAATCTGAATGTAACTCACCTATTGAAAGCCACAGACACATGAAAATGATAGTGAACATGATAAATGCTCTTAGCTGAATGAAACTATACTGAACTTTCTGCACTCTGTAGCATCATAAATGTTCATGAAGCTCCACCTCACAGCATCACATGACCAAGTCACCAATGTTACTGACAGATTGTTGATTCTTAATGAGACATCTGGAATGAATGCATTATTTTAATCTCTAAAATTATAATTAGCTGATTCAATTATTACATATTTTCATTATCTGTTATATTTGTTTTATAAGTGGTGTCGCTGCATTGGGGACTTCAGCCTTATCAGAAATTGCTGTGAATAAGTATGTAAGTAATAATAAGTATAAGTGAATAAGTAAGTCATTGTGAATAATTATGTGAATTATGTGAAATTGTATACAGTACTGTCCTTAATTTATTTATTCATTCTGTAAAAACAAATCATGTTTATTAAATACGACAACCAACTTTTTCTAGGTATTTCAATAAGATGAGGAACAAACCAGCTGCTGCTCTTTGTAATACCAGTGTGTGCACAGTGCACAGTGTGGGAGGTTTACTGGGTTCAGTGAATGTGTAAACAGCTCCATCTAGTGAGAAAAGCATGAATCTGCTGCAGTCATGTGTAGTGCTTTTGTACAGTGGAGTTGGGTTTCCTGTCACTGTGGGCACCAGAGCACAGTAGTATAGAGCAGAGTCTGATACAGCAGCAGAGGAGATGTGCAGATCCACTTGTTTATTTCCATGAACTTTAGCACTCGTTCTTGGTGGGATGTTGGGACTTAAAGCTCCACTTTCATAAATATAAAGAATGAACTCAGGATTAGATTTTGGATTTTGTTTGTACCACTGCAGATTCCCTACAGAAACACTAAAGTCTTTGTAGCTGCAGGACAGAGTAACATCATCACCTTCATCTACAACTTTATGAGTGAGAAGTGACTTTATTGAATCCGCCATGGAGTCACCTGTCATAGAGATAAAAACATTTAATGATTATATAATCCATTATAATATAACTGCAGAATCAAAGAATAATTAATTACAAATTAAGCAATCAATTTTTGAAACAGTAAAAAAATCAGAATTTAACTCACCTATTGAAAGCCACAGACACATGAAAATGATAGTGAACATGATAAATGCTCTTAGCTGAATGAAACTATACTGAACTTTCTGCACTCTGTAGCATCATAAATGTTCATGAAGCTCCACCTCACAGCATCACATGACCAAGTCACCAATGTTACTGACAGATTGTTGATTCTTAATGAGACATCTGGAATGAATGCATTATTTTAATCTCTAAAATTATAATTAGCTGATTCAATTATTACATATTTTCATTATCTGTTATATTTGTTATAAGTGATGTCGCTGCATTGGGGGCTTCAGCCTCATCAGAAATTGCTGTGAATAAGTATGTAAGTAATAATAAGTATAAGTGAATAAGTAAGTCATTGTGAATAATTATGTGAATTATGTGAAATTGTATACAGTACTGTCCTTAATTTATTTATTCATTCTGTAAAAACAAATCATGTTTATTAAATACGACAACCAACTTTTTTCTAGGTATTTCAATAAGATGAGGAACAAACCAGCTGCTGCTCTTTGTAATACCAGTGTGTGCACAGTGCACAGTGTGGGAGGTTTACTGGGTTCAGTGAAGGTTGCAGTGTGTATTCACTTGTGTGAGTGTGTGTAAGTGTATTGTTGTGCAAAGTATAATTCATAATAAAAGAGCTCAACATTGCTGGCAGATGTGGCAGGATTCTGGTACATGTCTGACAATAAGATATGTGACTGCACCACCTTGTGGAGAAAGACTTTAAAACTGGATTTAAAACAATTGTACAAACAATTTATTTTAATAAAAAATTAATACTGATTTTAAAAATAATTTCTTTATTGACTCTTCAACCAGTAATCATTAAATGTATAAGTAAAAATAAATATTTACATTTATAAATGAATTTCTTGTCACATTTCTACTTTTCAGAGACCTTCAGGCTGTTAGATGAAGACAAGATACAAAAGAATAAACTTTTATTATGTTAGAGAAAGAAATGTTTCCTTCCTGATAGCATGTAAATGACTTCATATAATCAGCAAAACTGCTTCCCATAAAGCAAAACTGTGTAGAGGTTTTTGTACAGAGCAGCTGGATTTCCTGTCACTGTGGGCACCAGAGCACAGTAGTATAGAGCAGAGTCTGATACAGCAGCAGAGGAGATGATCAGATCCACTTGTTTATTTCCATGAACTTTAGCACTCGTTCTTGGTGGGATGTTGGGACTTAAAGCTCCACTTTCATAAATATAAAGAATGAACTCAGGATTAGATTTTGGATTTTGTTTGTACCACTGCAGATTCTACAGAACCACTAAAGTCTTTGTAGCTGCAGGACAGAGTAACATCATCACCTTCATCTACAACTTTATGAGTGAGAAGTGACTTTATTGAATCCGCCATGGAGTCACCTGTCATAGAGATAAAACATTTAATGATTATATAATCCATTATAATATAACTGCAGAATCAAAGAATAATTAATTACAAATTAAGCAATCAATTTTTGAAACAGTAAAATAAAATAGTAAAACTGTTAAAAGTCAGTAAAATAACAAGTAAAAATAAATATTTACATTTATAAATGAATTTCTTGTCACATTTCTACTTTTCAGAGACCTTCAGGCTGTTAGGTGAAGACGCATCCAAAAGAATAAACTTTTTATTATGTTAGAGAAAGAAATGTTTCCTTCCTGATAGCATGTAAATGACTTCATATAATCAGCAAAACTGCTTTCCATAAAGCAAAACTGTGTTTAAGTTTTTGTACAGAGCAGCTGGATTTCCTGTCACTGTGGGCACCAGAGCACAGTAGTATAGAGCAGAGTCTGATACAGCAGCAGAGGAGATGATCAGATCCACTTGTTTATTAGTTTTGTCAAGTTTTATGGACAATCGTGGATTTGGTGGTTGAGCTTCTGTGACATGTTCACTTGTTTCATCAATCAGCAGCAGAAACTCTGGTCTTGATCCAGGTTTTTGTTGATACCAGTGAAGACTGTAAACTGATCCAGTATATGTGCAGGACAGTGTGGTGTTGCTGCCTTCAGTTACAGATAAAGTGGTTTCTTCTGGTTTAATGCTGATATCAGCAGCTTCTACTATAAAATAAATACAATAATATCATAACCATTTTTTCAATAATACATTTATGGGTCTGTTCAATAAAATAAATAATTCCATGTGTAATATAAAACTTACCAATATCAGCAATAGTGAAGAAAAGTAAGAAGAGGAGTAACATTGTGATCCTGAGTGTTTAGTTCAGACCTCCAGCTTTAGAAATAAATGTCAGGGTTGTGTATGTGAGATTGTCTCTGATGTCTCCACATGTAGCTCCGCCCACTCATATTTATTCATATTCATCACAACTCAAATCAGCTTCATCTCATACTGTAAAAGCGGCCTGACAGAGTATTCTTTTACAGAATTCTTTTATTTAAAGTCCATAAATTCATACCAGTGGACAATAAATATTGGACAGTGGTAATGTTTAGAATTTTGCCTCTGTACACTCCCACAAATGATTGGAAAAAAAAACAATAATGATGCTAATTAAAATTTTAACCAATGGACTCCACCGAATACTGCAAATGCTGCTTTTAAGCTCTGCTCATTTATAACAATTTCCGCCTACATTGTTTTTTTTTTATACACATGCACATGAATGAAGAAAGGTAGAAAACTGCAATTCCACATGTATATAGTAAATGTATATAGTAAATGTAATGTGGTTAATGTATAGTAATGTGTAATCACTCTTGAATCTTTTTTCTATTCATTCAGCTGCATCTGTTACCACAAATGTGTTTGTTGTTTACTGATAAACAGTAGGTAAAGGAAATATCTTTGATGAGTTTTTGTACAGTCTTTTACTGACTCTGTATTACTGTGTAGCGTTTTTAAGAGCACAGTGATAGAGAGCAGAATCTAAGAGCTTCAGACCTCTGATAGTAAGTTCAGTAGAGTCGCTGGTAATTTTGGACTCTAATCGAGTGTCAGTGGGTTTGCGCTCTACAGAACTATATGATCTTGCACCTTTATACAGTAAAACTGTGGTGCACCGTTAGGATATTGTTTGTACCAGTAAAGCCAATGTTGTCACTGTTTGACTCATATGAACATTTCAGAGTAACAGTGTCTGTTTCCTTCCCATTAGCATCTTTATCTATTGGTCCAAATTTATCTGCAAATTTATCTGCTGTCTGTAAAGAAAATTATACAGAAATTATACAGTATATGAATTAATTTTGTAAGCACACTAAAACAGTATCTTAAAAATTAAATGTCTGAACATGAAACAGTCAGAAACACAGGAAGTGCTGTTGAGTAACACTGAGATCATCATGTCAGAATTAGACAGAAACTATAACTCAGCTGACTACGCCACCCTGTTAACAGGGAACACTATTATAGATTAATCATCTACAAAAGACACACAGGTACGTGGTTTCAATAAACAGAGGCAAGAGACGTGGATACCAAAGATACCAAAAATGTTTTATTTCACAATAAATATGGGTATTACTTTTAAAACATGACTATGGGCTGGAATAAAATAGGCATAAAAACAAAAAGGAAACCGAGGCTTACCTAAAGCAGGTAAACTAGCCTAATGAGTATGCGGCTACTATATCGCCAGGAGCATAACACCAAATGCACAAGAGCACCACACACACACACACACACACACACAAAAAAATACACAAACAGTGATGGAACACATGATGTGATAGAGTAATGAAAAAATAGTGTGAATTGTAACAAAGACACTGTTAACCAAATTTAAATCACACAAGAAATAATAATAATTGAATGTTGTGTTTGAATGAATATACAATGAGTCAAACCAAATCATAAACAAAGCTAGCAAAGCAAACAAAGCTAGCAAAGCAAACAAAGCTAGCAAAGCAAACAAAGCTAGCAAAGCAGACAAAGTAAAATAAAACAAAACAAAGAAAAACAAAGCATAAACAAAGCTAGCAAAGCAAACAAAGCTAGCAAAGCAAACAAAGCTAGCAAAGCAGACAAAGTAAAATAAAACAAAACAAAGAAAAACAAAGCATAAACAAAGCTAGCAAAGCAAACAAAGCAAACAAAGCTAGCAAAGCAAACAAAGCTAGCAAAGCAGACAAAGTAAAATAAAACAAAGAGAGTAATAACAAAGATAAATGAATTAGTGTCATTTATGTTTCTCAACTGAATGATCTTAAAACTAATAAAAAAGGATTAAGTAGAACATTTATTCATCCCACCAAACACCACAAACCTCAGCAGAGATAGCTACACATACCTTAATATTGTCGTTTCGACCACAAGTCCAGCCGCACAGGCAAATGGACATCAAACCAGCAAGAAGGCACGGATTACGGCGGGTTCATGTTTAAAAGCAGTCGCTGAGCCACATGAAATGATTACATGTTGGAAACTATAATTCAAATAACGCTAGTTACCACAAACACACACGTTGATACACACTTGCTAGCAAGCACATACCTGTGAGACAGGAAGAGTCTAAACCAGGAAGGGGCGGGCCTCGGGCAATGACACACAAGCGGTGATCACACAACATGGTGCATTAAAGTTTTTATATAGTCTTGCATGTATCTGATTGGACAACTGATGCTTTCATGACAATTTAAAGGGACACCCACAGTTCGTCCCACTACAATCACTTTATGGTATCAGTGTAAAATTATAACCAACACACTGCGTCTCTCTAAGTATGTAAAGTCACTGGCAGGCATGTGAAGTTAGTAACATCCGTGTGCTGTATCAAGTGTATCAGTGTATATACAGAAACTCACACACGCACAAACGCACACGGCAGTCCTTCGGTTGAGAAAGTCCGAGGTGCGCTGGGAGAAGCGAAGTTGAGCCGAGATGCGTGGGAGAAGCGCAGCCGGGACGGGATTGTGGAGTCCGAATGAAACAAATAACAGAGTCCTGTGTGAAAACCGAAACCCGAAAACATAGACCGCACGAAAGTCCAACACATACAATAACAATTGCTGGGTGAATTTGAGAGAGTGGTTTATGTAGGAGCGTGGTGGAGTGATGATGAGCCTCAGGTGTGCGTGATTAGGCCTGAAGGTCCAGAGAAGGCATGATGATGAGCCCCAGGTGTGCGTGGTTAAACCTGAGCTCAGGAGCGGAGGCATAGAGAGCCACCAGCCAGGTGGTTCCTGACATTACAAAGCGGCACCTGAAAACCCACCAACTCGGAGGGCCATCTGAGGAGGACCCCGTGTCCATCCAGGGTCGAAAGGGACCTGGTCAGAACCACCTGTAGCAGAGACTGGGGACGGAGAGACAGGTTCAGCAAAGGCCAGAGGCGGAGAGACATAAGACAGGGACCATGTTACAGATAGAGGCTGAGATAGCAGAGATAGAAAAAGTAATAACAATAATATTGACAACTAGGTCTATTAACGATGTAAGATAAATAAATAAATAAATAAATAAATAAATAAATAAATAAATAAATAAATAAATAAATAAATAAATAAATAAATAAATAAATAAATAAATAAATAAATAAATAAATAAATAAATAAATAAATAAATAAATAAATAAATAAATAAATAAATAAATAAATAAATAAATAAATAAATAAATAAATAAATAAATAAATAAATAAATAAATAAATAAATAAATAAATAAATAAATAAATAAATAAATAAATAAATAAATAAATAAATAAATAAATAAATAAATAAATAAATAAATAAATAAATAAATAAATAAATAAATAAATAAATAAATAAATAAATAAATAAATAAATAAATAAATAAATAAATAAATAAATAAATAAATAAATAAATAAATAAATAAATAAATAAATAAATAAATAAATAAATAAATAAATAAATAAATAAATAAATAAATAAATAAATAAATAAATAAATAAATAAATAAATAAATAAATAAATAAATAAATAAATAAATAAATAAATAAATAAATAAATAAATAAATAAATAAATAAATAAATAAATAAATAAATAAATAAATAAATAAATAAATAAATAAATAAATAAATAAATAAATAAATAAATAAATAAATAAATAAATAAATAAATAAATAAATAAATAAATAAATAAATAAATAAATAAATAAATAAATAAATAAATAAATAAATAAATAAATAAATAAATAAATAAATAAATAAATAAATAAATAAATAAATAAATAAATAAATAAATAAATAAATAAATAAATAAATAAATAAATAAATAAATAAATAAATAAATAAATAAATAAATAAATAAATAAATAAATAAATAAATAAATAAATAAATAAATAAATAAATAAATAAATAAATAAATAAATAAATAAATAAATAAATAAATAAATAAATAAATAAATAAATAAATAAATAAATAAATAAATAAATAAATAAATAAATAAATAAATAAATAAATAAATAAATAAATAAATAAATAAATAAATAAATAAATAAATAAATAAATAAATAAATAAATAAATAAATAAATAAATAAATAAATAAATAAATAAATAAATAAATAAATAAATAAATAAATAAATAAATAAATAAATAAATAAATAAATAAATAAATAAATAAATAAATAAATAAATAAATAAATAAATAAATAAATAAATAAATAAATAAATAAATAAATAAATAAATAAATAAATAAATAAATAAATAAATAAATAAATAAATAAATAAATAAATAAATAAATAAATAAATAAATAAATAAATAAATAAATAAATAAATAAATAAATAAATAAATAAATAAATAAATAAATAAATAAATAAATAAATAAATAAATAAATAAATAAATAAATAAATAAATAAATAAATAAATAAATAAATAACAGATTGTGTAAAAAAAAACATAAAGATAAATAACACATACACATAAAGTTGAATTTAAGTGTTATGATGGTAGGATTTTATGATGTTACAAGCACAGAAAGTAAACAGGAGTCTCAATAACACCTGTGTAGGAAACACTGATGAACTAATACAAGATTTCTTTTTCCATGACAGTAGATGGATTGATTACTTCAGATAAATCCTAAGTGTGAATGCTAAATCTATTAAATCATGACACTCCAGTTAAATAAGATTCATCAAAGTTACAGTGTTCCATAAAGTAATAGGACACATTACTGATCCAGGCTACTTTAAAGATTAGTCTTAGGTTCATCTCCTGCTAAATTCCATCTTCTTAATTAAGGGTCAATATATTTGTGAATTCCTCAATAACACCTGTGTAGGAAACACTGATGAACTAATACAAGATTTCTTTTTCCAAATTTATTGTTAATGAACAAAAAAAGAGAAAGTTTAGGTTTTACACAAATGCATTAGTAAATTACCCTAATTATTGTTGATCTTCAAGAAGCTGAAATTATAGACACGAAGTTGAGCATGCAGAGGTAACCATGTAAACAGCTCCATCTAGTGAGAAAAGCATGAATCTGCTGCAGTCATGTGTAGTGCTTTTGTACAGTGCAGCTGGATTTCCTGTCACTGTGGGCCTCAGAGCACAGTAGTATAGAGCAGAGTCTGATACAGCAGCAGAGGAGATGATCAGATCCACTTGTTTTTTATCACCATCATCAATTTCAGCAGTCATTCTTGGGGTTTGTCTGGATATAAATCTCCTCTTTGAGAAATATAAAGAAGGAACTCAGGTTTAGATTTTGGATGTTGTCTGTACCAGTGCAGGTAGTTGCTGTAGAGGTTAGATTGTATTTGCAGGACAGAATAACATTATCACCTTCATCCACAACTTTATGAGTGAAAAGTGGCTCTATTGAATCTGCCATGGAGTCACCTGTTATAGAGAAGAGAACATAATCATTTAACTTTACACAGAACATTAAACATAAAAAGTTATGGTAACTTAGTTATGAATCTATATGGCAATGGCATCCTCCTTACTCTTTTTTGTCCTTTTATCATATATGACATGACGGGCCAAATCAAATGTCAACAGGGACCAACTTTAGCCTGAGGACCCTAGTTTGGGCATCTCTGCTCTAAACTAAAAGATATAATAAAATTATTAAACTATTGCATGTTTTAATTGCTTTTGAATTCCTTTTGTATTTATTTTATATTTTATATTGTAGTTTTTCCCATGTCCTCCAGATTCTCCATTTCTTTTCCCCTCCATGACAGTAGATGGATTGATTACTTCAGATAAATCCTAAGTGTGAATGCTAAATCTATTAAATCATGACACTCCAGTTAAATAAGATTCATCAAAGTTACAGTGTTCCATAAAGTAATAGGACACATTACTGATCCAGGCTACTTTAAAGATTAGTCTTAGGTTCATCTCCTGCTAAATTCCATCTTCTTAATTAAGGGTCAATATATTTGTGAATTCCTCAATAACACCTGTGTAGGAAACACTGATGAACTAATACAAGATTTCTTTTTCCAAATTTATTGTTAATGAACAAAAAAAGAGAAAGTTTAGGTTTTACACAAATGCATTAGTAAATTACCCTAATTATTGTTGATCTTCAAGAAGAAGCTGAAATTATAGACACGAAGTTGAGCATGCAGAGGTAACCATGTAAACAGCTCCATCTAGTGAGAAAAGCATGAATCTGCTGCAGTCATGTGTAGTGCTTTTGTACAGTGCAGCTGGATTTCCTGTCACTGTGGGCGCCAGAGCACAGTAGTATAGAGCAGAGTCTGATACAGCAGCAGAGGAGATGATCAGATCCACTTGTTTTTTATCACCATCATCAATTTCAGCAGTCATTCTTGGGGTTTGTCTGGATATAAATCTCCTCTTTGAGAAATATAAAGAAGGAACTCAGGTTTAGATTGTGGATGTTGTATGTACCAGTGCAGGTAGTTTGTATTACTTGTTTGTAGTTGCAGTACAGAGTAACATCATCACCTTCATCCACAACTTTATGAGTAAAAAGTGGCTCTATTGAATCTGCCATGGAGTCACCTGTCATAGAGAAGAGAACATAATCATTTAACTTTTACACAGAACATTAAACATTAGAACACTTTACATCAAGCCAGAATTGCATAATCAAACTCATATTCTGATTTATTAGAGACTAAATAATCACATTTAATTTCAACACAATTTATATTCACTTAAAAATTTAATCTCACCTAGTGAAAGCCACAGACACATAATTACAGCAGTGAACATGATGAATGGTTTTAGCTGAATAAAAATATTCTGAGGTCTTTCTGTTCTCTGATTCTGTAACATCATAAAAGTTCATGAAGCTCCACCCACAGAATCACATGACAGAGTCAACAATGTTACTGACATTCTGGTTTTACATTCAGCATCACATGGGTAATTATGACTACACTGATAATGAATGGACTATATAAAATCTAACATTTAAATCTATTAAAATATAATCCAGTTATTACATTCTGAAATATTTTATTTATGTGTGGTGAGGTGGTGGGAGGAGCACATGGGTTCATTACCATGGATGACAAGGAGACATGGATATCAATATAAAAGACAAGGTTTATTGATCTTACAAAGACAAATAAAACATTACAGTCACTACAAATGAAGGCGGCTTCAACAAGCTGAGAGGGAGAGAGAGGAGAGGAGAGGAGAGGAGGAGAGAGAGGAGAGGAGGAGAGGAGAGGAGGAGAGGAGAGGAGAAAACTACTACTAAGAGTAATCAGGGCAGGAGTGAGGATAATATTAGTGCAGTGTGTATGATAGAAGAACAGCTGTAGTTTATATCACAGAGGTTTTATTGTGAAAATGAGGATTCATCATCAGAGAATGTGAGCAGGGTTGTGTGGAGCTCTAGTACTTTTCCCACAATAAGAAAAGTGACAGCGCCATCTTGTGTTCACCAAGGAGACAAAAGTGCCAAAGTGTGACATTTACAATGAAAAGAAATCACACTTTAATCATAGACACAATTCTGATTTCTTAATCAGCACGACATAATAGACAGCTATCAGGCTTATTTTTTTATGATAAAGATGGATTTAAGGATCTGATGCTCTTTATCAGAGATCTCTCCAGCTGAAGAACCATTCTGTTGCTGCAGAAGATGGAGTCTTTCTTTACCCCAAAACTTACAGACTTAATGTAATATAATGTAGCAATGTATGGAAGATGAAAAGGTAAGAAGTAAACATTTATTTTTGTTTGTGCATGTGATGGAGGATGTAATGCTACACAAAACCAATCAAATGAAAAGAAGAGGTGTGTAGTTTAGTCAGAATATAAAGTGACATAGACTGAGAAAGGAAATACAGAAGAACAGTGAAAACAAAACTCAAACAATGTATTAATTGTTCTTATATAAAACAAATATACACTTTAAATGAAAGCATCAGCATTGCTCAAATTATAAACTTTTTATAATTCAAAAGAGAAAGAGACAGATTTCCCTCCAAAATGACTTGTAAATAACTCAAAATCATCCACAGATCTACAGTACTTTCCACACATCAGAACTGAGTCAAGGTTTTTGTACAGTGCAGCTGGATTTCCTGTCACTGTGGGCACCAGAGCACAGTAGTATAGAGCAGAGTCTGATACAGCAGCAGAGGAGATGATCAGATCCACTTCATCTTTACGAATTTTAGCATCCATTCGTGCTGGTTTATCAGAAGCTAGAGATCCACTTTGCAAAATAATAAGAAGGAACTTAGGTTTAGATTTTGGATGTTGTCTGTACCAGTGCAGGTTGTTGTTTGTATAACTTGTTTTGTATCTGCAGGACAGAGTAACTTTATCACCTTCATTTACAGCTTTATGAGTAACAAGTGTCTCTATTGAATCTGCCATGGAGTCACCTGTCATAGAGAAGAGAACAGAATGATTTAGAATTTACACAATCAAGCTACAACTACATATTTTAGTATGTACCATATATTAAGCTTTTTCATCACTACACTGTCTAATTAATGATTAAATAAACATTTAATATTTCTGAATTAGTAATAAATATCTATGTATAACTCACCTAGTGAAAGCCACAGACACATCAATATAACAGTGAACATGATGAATGGTTTTATCTGATTGAGAATATTCTGAAATATATCTGTGCTCTAACCAGTTAACATCATAAAGGTTCATGAAGCTCCGCCCCTCAGCATCACATGACCGTCACCAATGTTACTGACAGATGTGATGCTGATTTTGCATTCAGCAAACATATTTTAATCAAATTTTAATTGTAATCCAAATAATAATGTAATTATGAAAAAATATATAATTCTACACAAGAGGAGCTCAAACTTTTTCTTATGAGGCAAAATAATCTCACTTAAATAAGGGAAATGGGCTAAAAGTAAATGTTGCATTACACCAAACTGTATTATATTAAAACTAGAACTGCCATGTTTCCTTTTATTCATGAATTCTTAATATTTAGAAATAAATATATATTAAAAAAACCTCTCAGCTGATGCAGTTTTTTTCTGATGTCTTCTAGTTCAATGAAACTTACAGTCAAATGAAATTCCATTAATAACACAAGAGTTTAATGTCTAATGCAGCTATTCACTCTATAAGCAATACAGCCATATGCCTGCAATATCAGTGACCTCTAATGAGATACATGAAGTTTGTGCTTATTTTTTTATGTTTTTCCAAATTGGGCTGCAGCTGATTTACTGAAAAACTTTGAATAGTATGTAGGTGGGAGTGAGTTAGTTTACTTCTCAGTTTATATTATTATATTAAAAAACAAAAAAGTTGGTAACTTAGATATGAATGAATGTAATAATGAGACATTAGGAACAAACTTACACTTATAAACAACAATCTTTATTCATCTTATTCATTCTTTATCACCACATTATCTGTGTAAAGCTGCTTTGAGACAATGTTCAGTGTTAAAGCTCTATACAAATAAAAATGAAATAAATTGAATTGAATTAATGACAACCCCTTCCTGTTTTTTTTTTTTGTTTGTTTCCCTTTTCTCATATTTTGCATAATGATCCAAATCAAAGGTCACCATGGGATAACTTTGGATCTCTGACTGTAGTTTGGTCATCTCTGCTCTACACTGATGTATTTAGGAAAATGGAAACAATAACTTCATCTAGATCAATGTTTTTATCTCCTGCTCAATTTTATCTGCTTTATTGAGGCACGATATATTTGTGAATTCTTCAATATCACCTGTGTGTAGGAAACACTGTTAAACATATACAAGGTTTTAGTGGATCATTATCATGAAACTACCTCAAGAAGAGTTTAAAAGGAAGTTATCATAAATGTATTTTTAAATCTATTCCTAATAAAGGAAAATAGATAAATTGTAGGACTTACAAAGTAAATACCAAATTTCACCAATGAGGCTGCAACTGACTTACTGACAAACTCAGGATATTATGTAGGTGGGATCAATTAAATCGCTTCTTAGTTTAAACTTCTTCAAGGTCATCAGACTGAAACTCAGACAGGAGGTTGAGCATGCAGAGGTAAACATGTAAACAGCTCCATCTAGTGAGAAAAGCATGAATCTGCTGCAGTCATGTGTAGTGCTTTTTGTACAGTGGAGTTGGGTTTCCTGTCACTGTGGGCGTCAGAGCGCAGTAGTACAGTGCAGAGTCTGATACAGCAGCAGAGGAGATGTGCAGATCCACTTTCTTATTAGTTTTGTCAAGTTTTATGGACAATCGTGGATGAGGTGGTTGAGCTTCTGTGACATGTTTTCATCAATCAGCAGCAGAAACTCTGGTCTTGATCCTGGTTTTTGTTGATACCAGTGAAGACTGTAAACTGATCCAGTATATGTGCAGGACAGTGTGGTGTTGCTGCCTTCAGTTACAGATAAAGTGGTTTCTTCTGGTTTAATGCTGATATCAGCAGCATTGTTACGGCTTCTTTTTATACGTCTAGGGTTTGAAGCTGTAACATTCACACTGTGATCAATTCTGTGAATAGGCCAGGGAAAAGGACACGTAAACCAAGTATAATATAAAAGGATTTATTTAAACAATGAGGAACATATGGCAAAGTACATACAATTATTTACACTAATCAAAAACCAAAACATAAATAATCCCACAGGAGAGAGAGGCGGAGAGTGGCGCTAAAGAAAAGAACACAATAAAACCACTAACCTAACACTAAACAAAATTCTTCCGGCGCCTCTACACGCCCTAGCTTACCTACTCTAAACTAACTAAACTACAAAATTAGCGCACACTCCTAGCTAGTGTCTCTATACATAACATCATCTACGTGTTGCAAGATGTAAGTCACGTGACATACTACCTGTCCAACACTCCAGGGAAAACACAAGGGTTGTTGTCAGAATATAACCACTCAAAAACAAACAAGATAACAACAATAAATCAACGAATGTTGTACAAACCCAAGTCAAAAGGGGAAAATACAAGAAACAATCAATGCGTCAAACACAACAATGCAAAAACAAATGGTGCTCCTGGTGCTCTCTTTAATGGCCCTGCAGTCCTTTTTTTAAACTCCAGCAGTTTACCGGATTGGCCACAGGTGCAGTCAGGTCACAAACGTTGATTAACTACCTAGCCAATAGCAGTCCAAAGAGGGAGGAACCTTGAGAAATTGACAGGAAGGTGAAACAATAGAGAGAGACAAACACACAAACATCCAATGGGACGTAACAAGCTTCTACCATAAAATAAATTACAATAATTTCATGAACATTTTTTTTTTATTTAAGTGGAAACTGTTTCTGTTCATTAATCAAATGATGTGTAATATAAGACTTACCAATATCAGCAATAGTGATGAAAAGTAAGAAGAGGAGTAACATTGTGATCCTGAGTGTTTAGTTCAGACCTCCAGCTTTAGAAATAAATATCAGGGTTGTGTATGTAAGATTGTCTCTGATGTCTCCACATGTAGCTCCGCCCACTCATATTTATTTATATTCATCACACCTCTGTATCATCTCATACTGTAAACAGAGTGACAGATTATTGTGTTACAGGATTCATTCATTTTGTTTATTCAGTCTGCTGAAAGGCCATAAATACATACAGGCAAGTTCATAAATATTCAGACACCACAAACCTTCATAATGTTGCTCCTGTACACTACCACAATGAATTAGAAATAAAGCAATAATGATTTTTACCAAAGTAAAGACTTTAAAATTAGATCAGAGGGCTTAACAAAAATATTACACTCACTTGACATCTTGTACACAGACCCTTCTCTTTAACAGGCCCAAATCTAATTAGTCAAAGTAACAAAATAATATATATTATTTATATCTATAATTTTGACATTGGATTTTTTAAATATTTAAATGCAAATTCTTTACAGTGGTTGACTGGAATCTGAAACCTGTTGTCATCACCAAATACAAAATTTCACCCTTGAGATTTTTTAGCAGGACTTTACTGAAGTTGGTAATTTGTCTTTCTGCCTTCATTTTGTTCTTCAGGAAGCTAAAAGCTTCTCATATCCAGTAAAATAACATGACTTTTATACACATGCACATGAATGAATGAAGGCAGAAAGATTGATTACGATTTATCAGAAAGAAAACTGAAAAGAAAATGTCATGTATATAATAAAAATATTTGTGAATGTAATGTGAATGATGTGTATTTGGCATCTTTAATCCCTCTTTATTCTTCTTTTCTATTTCACTCACCTGCATCTGTTACCACAAATATGTCTTGTGTCTGTGGTTTACTGATAACAAGTAGGTGAAGGAAATATCTTTGATGAGTTTTTGAACAGTCTTTTACTGACTCTGTATTACTGTGTTACGTCTCTTAGAGCGCAGTGATAGAGAGCAGAATCTGAGAGCTTTAGACCTCTGATAGTAAGTTCAGTAGAGACTCTGGATGTTTCTGCCTTTAGTCGATTATCATCAGGAGTGCTATCATAACCACTATATGACCTTGCGCCTTTATACAGTAAAAACTGTGGTGCACTATTAGGATATTGTTTGTACCAGTAAAGATAAATGTTTTCACTGCTTGTCTCATATGAACATTTCAAAGTTACAGTGTCTGTTTCTTTGCTGATGATGTTGGAATCTTTATCATTTGGTCCAATTTTATCTGCAAAACTGCCTGCTGTAAAGAAGAAAAAAAAAAATAATTAATGTAGTTTTTTTAAACCAAACAATTAGATTTAAACATAGATGTTAATTAATAGAATTAAAATACTAATGAAATTGAATTACCTGTAACTACAGTGAGAATCAGTGTTGTGTATCTCACTATGTACAGTAAGGTGTAGAGTTGAGTCATTTCTGAACACAGCTCTGTGAGGATTCTGTATAATAGTGCTGTATGTGCTGAACTTTACACATGAGGGAACACGTCTCTAGAAGACCACACCCAGGAAGTGCTGCTGTTGTAGTATAACTTTTATTCAGATCACTTTACAGTATCAGTGACAGTGAACAGAGTCTTTCTAGCTTTCAGCCTCTATAAATATCTGTTTTACTGGGAGGATTATGATGAAGGGAAGCAGATGATAATATTGCTATTAAAAGCTTATTTTTATATACCAAATATTTCCTATTTAAAGATTTTGAAATGGTGGCAGTTTTCTGAGGCTCCCACACAAAGAATAATAAGTTAATACTAATATTGAGCACAAAGACATTGTGAGTTTCTCAGACAGCTGTGTGGGATGTGTATGTGCTATAAAGAGTGTTAACTACAATGTGTGTAATGTAACTACAATATGTCTTGCTGAAATACCACTGCAAACTGTGTTCACATTTAACTGTTGGAACACAATCTATTATGATAACGTAAGTATTTTTAAGGTGAGTACATCTTGTGAAGTAAAGAGAGACTTTAACACAGCAAGTGTTTTTTTTTTTTTTTCCACTTGGGTTTATCTCTATGATCCAGTTCATACTAAAATATGGGCTACTGGAAAAATATATTTTTTTAATTCACAAATCATGACAGTAAGTTAACACAGCGGTAATATAAACTCATGTATATATGCAACATGTTCATTCAATATGCTGTAATTAATTGGATTTGCTGACAGACATTGTTTGTATTAAGATACTCATTCTTATAAATCTACAGCGTTTCATCTGAACACATCTGGTAAAATGAGGATTGAAAGGCATACAAGTAGTTTAGCAGAATAACTAAACTGTGTAGAGGTTTTTGTACAGTGCAGCTGGATTTCCTGTCACTGTGGGCACCAGAGCACAGTAGTATAGAGCAGAGTCTGATACAGCAGCAGAGGAGATGATCAGATCCACTTGTTTATTAGTTTTATCAACTTCAGCATCCAGACGTGGTGGCATGGGCTTAGTTTTAAATCCACTTGGATTGATGAGAAGAAGGAACACAGGATTAGATTTTGGTTGTTGTCTGTACCAGTGCAGGTAGGTGTTTGGATCAATGGTTTTGTAGCTGCAGGACAGAGTCACATTTTCACTTTCATCTACAGCTTTATGAGTAGAAGGTGGCTTTATTGAATCTGCCATGGAGTCACCTGTCATAGAGAAGAGAACAGAATAATTTTTAACCTTTAAACAAGCAAGTAAATGTACATAACACTTAGATTTTTGCATTAAAACACAATTTAGTGGCTAATTAATAACTAAATTAACAATTAAGTCAATGTATAACTCACCTAATGACATCCACAGAATAATGAATATAGCAGTGAACATGATGAATAGTTTTTATCTGAATGAAAATTTCCTGATGTCTTTTTGAAATGAACATCTTGAAGGTTCATGAAGCTCCTCCCCACAGCATCACATGACAGTGGTGGTGATGTTGCTGGCAGATTGGTATTACATTCAGTCTCACATGGGGAATCTGTGAGTCAGACTGACAGGAAAATAATAAAAAAATAAATTTATTTATAAAAAATAAATGTCAGTCCATAAACACTATAAATGAAAGTTTTAGTTCACTGGTTGATCAGGTTTTAACACATTTTACAGATACATTTAAAATAAATAGAATTATTTATCAGCATTTTATATGGCAGCTACATTCTGAATGTAACCTACAAAACAGATAAACAGATTTTGATTATTTTAATGAATGTACACAAATTAAATGCTGATCTATTGATATAATTTAAAAGAAAAATACCAATAAAAATATTAAAGGTTTAAGTGTCTCAGTATTCACCCCTGATGATGTGAAACCTCCTAAAGGCTCTACAGGAAAGAGACTTGGTTACAGAGAGAAAATAGCACTTTTTTGGCAGGTGCTGAGTTGATTGGTTGATTGGTTGATTGATGATTGATTTCTGCCCTTTATTGTAGTCTTACCTCCACTTTTACTTCAATATAGAACAAAATTCATTTAGTTATTTTCACTGCATGGATCAGATTATTCAGTATCCCACTGGAGTTTGAAGTGTCACTTATTCATCAGAAGTATTGCTGTAAAGATGCTGTCGAAAATTATAACTTCCCTCGAGCTAACAGTAAATACAACTGGGCATTTGTGAAGTATTAAACAAAAATACTCTAAAATATGTTCAATAAAGTGAAAAAAACTATATCTGCAGCACCAGAAGTCTATAAATCCATAAATGTAAAAGAGTGCAAAAGCAGACAATGAATTGTTCTTTCTTTCTTTCTGTCTTTTTTTGAGGTATGTGAAGTTTGTAACGTCAGTGTGCTGGATCAAGTGCTATTTTATAAGATGACAATTATTTAGTGTTTATAATGAAACCATACTGTTAATTTAAGACCTTTTGTACTTTTGTTGCATCTGCATAATAGAAGTATTACATCTTTATTTCATGAGTTAATTTATTTCATCAAAATCACAAGCATAGATCAGTATTTTTGCTTAAAGTTTTGTTTTTAGTTGATTTCTTTAATTCAATTTGACTTTATTTGTATAGTATAGAACTTTTAACAGTGCACATTGTCCCAAAGCAGCTTTAAAGAAATGAACAGAAAACAAATATGAAATTTGAAATTTATAAATTAGTCCTCAAACATTTATCCACTGTAGTGAAATGCATTGATTAATTGTTTAAACAAAACACATTATTAGCATGTGTAAGATGATGACTGTTGATATACAAACCAAATAAACATCAAACTCCTGGAACTGATACAGAGAAGTGTATTTAAGTGAAACAGGTGAACAGCTCCCCCTACTGGGAGAGAAAAAAGGCTTTTTGTACAGTGTGTATGAGTTTTGTGTCACTGTGGGCTCCATGGCGCAGTAGTACAGTGCAGAGTCTGATACTGCAGCAGGAAAGATCTCCAGATCTACTTTCTTTTCTTTTTTACGAAGTCTGATGGATATTCTTGGGTCAAGTTGTTCAGCTCTAGTGACATCATCTGAGGATTTAAAAATCAGGAGCAAAAACTTTGGATCTGATTGAGGTTTTTGTTGATACCAGTGGAGATAAACAGCTGAGTCATCATATGTGCAGGTCAGTGTGGTGTTACTGCCTTCAGGTGAAGATATGATGGTTTGTTCTGGTGTAATGCTGCTGCCAACAGCTCCTGCTGTAAACACATTACAACAACAAATATTTCTAATGTCATTGCTTGATGACCAACTGAATCATCATGTTTATGTTTCAGTACAAATCTCCAGCATCCACATAAAGTTTGTGTAGAATATAAAAGACTTACCAATGATTTGAACAACTATGAAAAGAAAGAAGAGGAACATGATGGTTGTGTCTTGCAGTAGATATAAATGTCAGTATCTCTGTGAAACTGTCTAAACTGTATCTCACCACATCGAGCTCCGCCCACTTTTACTGAGGTGTAGTCATGATGATTCTGTCATCAATCCCTCAGTTTGTAGTCGTGTGAATTCTGCCCTCATTTCATGTGAAGTTAAAAAGGTCTATAGGTGTTTAACATTTCTAGAAATGTCCCTATTTGATTATCTTTAAGAAAAGTACACAATTTTAATCTTCAGTAGACATTAATTTACTTATTTACTAGTTTGTGCAGGGTTCGTCCTCCATACACACTCACTGTGTCCCACCTAAACACTTATAATGTATTTCAGAGTGACGTCGTGATACAGTGACGTCTTTCGATATGATACAGATGCTATTCGGGAGAGAGAATCAAAAGGTAAGAGAGGAGCTACATGTGTGACGTGTGTTGGACAGGAATGAGGGATTTTTACTTTGTTACTGTATATAATTATGTTTATGAAATGTCTGTATCAGAGTACTTTACTTATTAAATAATACATTACAATTTATATATAGATACTTATTAATATATACTTTATATTGTTAAAATCGATTGTTAAAATCGTTATCTATTTTAGAGGTTATAGTGACAGTTTACTTTAAAACATTACATTTTGTGTGAAATTGTAAATAACACCAAGTATCATCTGTTTTATATGTTTCTGGACAATTTCTTAGTGATTATATTTATACAAGTTCACTGCTAGCTAGGGATGCTGGTGTTGTATAGAGAGATTTGATTGACATTAAAATATCAATCATACCTGAGATTAATATTTATTTAATTTGAATAGGACCTATTTTTCCTTCCACTCCATTCATCCTACAAATAATTTCTTTCAATAAATGTAGCAGAAGGAAGAAAGTCTCATTACAGATAATTTAATATTAATAATAATGAATTTCATAAACTACATAAACTATATAATTACACAGAAAACTATTTCATATTTGTTTTGTTCTCTGTATCGATTTCCCCAATACCGGTCTTGGAAATCGTTGGTATCGGATCAATAAGAAGCTGAAATGCTGAAGCTGAAACAGTTTTTGCTACAAAATGACGGATGTTTCCACAAGATGTCGCTGTGTCACTTCAGGGCTCTGAACGTTACTGCAGTCGCTCCAGTGCCACTTTCTGAGGGAAAACCAGGCGGATGAGGCCTGTCAATTCATACCAAAGGTAACAAATTCAATAATAAAGCTAAAATGCCAAACAGTGATCCATGGCTGTGATGTCTTCAGTCACGTAACATTAAAGCTTTACCATTGTACTTCTTTAGAAATGACATGATTGAGATGAATGTATCTAGAAGAAGCACTAGTAGAAACAGTATAGAGAGCAGGATGATGGAGATGGAAGCTGCTGAAAGATAAATGGGGAATGAGTGCAGTTTACTGTATGAGCCTTTGGAGATCCAGCTTCCTGCAGCTCACACTAATCATAAGTTGATTTGTCACCAGGGGGCGCTAAATACTGTGTCCCAGAAGAGCAAGAAACCTTATATCATCAACAACCTGCAAAGGACAGGGTGAAGGTACAGTAGCATGATCCACTATTAGAATAAAGCTTATTAAGGATCAGAAAATCTGGTTGGAATTGTCAAAGAAATATGAAGATGATTCTAGACAAACATTTAGAAACCAAGATTAGCCAAAGTGATGTAAAATTATTATGTGAGTCAAGTTAATTTTTATAGCGCATTGTCTCAAAGCAGCTTTACAGAAATCAACAGTCACGGTGAATGGTGTGCATTTATCTCTGCTGAGCAAGCCTGTGGCAAGGAAAAACTTACTTAGATGTTATGAGGAAGAAACCTTGAGAGGAACCAGACTCAAAAGTGGAACCCATCCTCATTTGGGTGACATCAAGAGTTTGATCATAAATCTTTCAACAATACAGAACACTGGAGAGTGAGAACTAACATGATTACTGGAGTATAAGATTATAAGTAATGTTCTTTCTACAAAGTTTCTTCTTAATGGTTATAAAACTAGGAGCTACTGGGCAACTCATAAAATGGCTCAACAATTGCGATCATCATAGATCCAACACCAGCTTCTCCATGCCAGAGCCTTTAAACACTCCAGAAGGTCCAATATCAAACCTCGACACGTAGTGGGATCCACTACTAGTACGTCTCTAGATGGTTCGGGATGTTTGCGAGTTCGGCATCTTCTACTTCAAAGGTCCATAATCTTCTTGAGGTGGGACATGACTGAAGCTGGCCAAACCTCAGGTTGGGGAGATAAAGAGAAGCAGTGGAGAGGAATTAGCGTAGCTGCTGTTCATGCTATTAACAGCACAAGTTGATAATGTGCATGTGATCAGATGTTCTGGAGCACAAGATTATGATGTGAGACGTATGTTATGTTTAGGCTTTGCTAAAAAGATACGTTTTTAATCTGCACTTAAACTGGGAGAGTGTGTCTGAGCCCGAACACGGTCAGGAAGACTATTCCAAAGTTTAGGAGCTAAATGCAAGAATGATCTACCGCCTTCAGTGGACTTTGCTATTCTAGGAACTACTAGAAGTCCAGAGTTTTGAGATCTCAGGGAGCGTGACTATAGCATGTTAGAAGACTGGATAGATACATCAAATCTAATTTTATTTGTCAAATACAAATACACATACATACATGCTTTTTTCAACGATCCGTCATGAGGCATTAAAATGGGGAGGAAAAAAAATTAAAAAAGGCAGATAAATAAACTATAAAAACTATATAAATAGAGAAAAAGTTGTATATACAAAATATGCTTAAGGCAGTAAGCAGTAAACAAGAGTAAACAATAGTAAACAATTTAAGGTGGTTTTTGATCGTCCATAAAGTGTCCGTGTGCAGTATGGTGTGGTGTAAAATGTCCGTGCGGTATGGTGTGGTATAAAATATAAAGTGCACTGTGCTGTGCGAGTCCAGAGTTTAAAGTGTCGAAAGTAAAAACAGATATGCAGAGAAAAAAAAAGTGTGATAATGGAGAGAGTGGGCCAGTTTTAGATCCTGGGTGTTTCCTGGAAAATAAAGGTTTATGCGTGGTTTTGAAAAAGCAAAAAACCTCACTGAAATAAGGCCACAAAACCGATAGTAAACATGTTTCCCCAAGACTTTTGAGAACAGAGCTTTTAATGTAGGTTTTTTTATTTTTAATCATGTGAAAATCATCCTGCCTGCTCATTCACATTAAACAATACTTTGATTTAAAATTTAAAAGACACTTTCTACTTTAAAAGGTCATTTGCGAAGAGGCGTCGACATGCTGTGACTGACAGCTCAGAGACAATGGGTCGCATAATGAGCTGTCGATTACATAATGAGCTGTGGATCACTGAGCCGGGATCACAGTGAGAAGTACAGTACTACAACAAGGAATGTGTTTCCTTTATGGTTTATTTAAAATACACATTAGCAAGGACAGCATTAAAAAGGGAATTGTGTAACAATAAAACAGTACAGTACAGTATGTATAAAAAATAAAGAGTGCAACAAAAACTAACACAATACACTACAGTAGGGTTCTGCAAATCCTAGCCTGTAGGGCTACAATACTATGCATTAAATAATAATAGTGTATCCATTTGAGGAATCGGCAAGAACAAACAACTTGAACCCCCACTTAGTTGGCTTGGCTTTCATGTACTGTGTCCTCCAAGTGTTAGCTTTGCATGCTACCATCCTCTCATCCACGGCTAAATGTCTTCTAGGATGATAAATTGCTTTGCATGTCTTACGGATTGTGTCCATAAACAGTTTCACTCTGAACAGATGGTCATGTTCAGATGTGCCCTTCTTTCTGTCATTTTCTTTGTCTGCATCTGGGTGACTCATGCATACATTCCACGAAATTGTCCTGTATCTGTCCCTTGACATAATTGTTGCTGGAAAGGGAACTGTGAAAATTCTGCTCTGTCGCCAGTAGTCTATGATGGAGGGCAACTTTACCATTACCATGTAAAATAACAGCCCAATGTAGTGATACATCTCACTCACGGTTACATCTCTCCATTTGTATTTGCGTCCCTTGGCTATTGACTTGTCAGCTTGAGCATTTGTGTTGTGGCACAAAGTTGACACAACACTGTCCGGGAAAAACATTTTAAATAGACTAAATGGAGAATGAGAGTCAGAAGACCTCAGTTGAGGTCCAGGTTCATGTGCGGGCAGGAATCGCGAGTCTGTGGAACTGTGTCGTTATCTGTCTGATCCTTCCATGACATGGTGCACTGTGTGTGCTGCCTTTGCCCTTTTGGAGCAGGTGCTTGATCACATCTGTTTATGAAACACACACACACACACACACACACACACACATCACTCATTGTGTCATTGGTAAAGTTGTTTGCATATGTCATACAATGCAATAATGGTTTAAACTAAATATAATTTAAGAAAATATAAAATATGTACTTACTCAGGATGATTCTCAGTCGAACTCAAAATGGAGCGACACCTGCATGGCCTGGTGTGAGTTTTCAGTGAAGGCAGGGGTGATGCAGCCACACTCCTAAAAATAATCAAACAATATATTTTAGGATGATGAATAAACTTGAACAATATATATTTGTTAGCATGCATTGTACAGCCTATAGGCCTATTTGTTGATGGGCAATAGGACAGATAAATGTTTGTTGATGGGCAATAGACCATAATGCATCTCAGACATTTACACCATCACCATTTACAGCTGAGCAAATAATATTGTCATTGGTAAAGTTGTTTGCATATGACATACAATGCATGTACAGGCGTGTGTGTGTGTGTGTGTGTGTGTGTGTGTGTGTGTGTGTGTGTGTGTGTGACTCAACGTGTGAACTGTTTTACCTGTGAATAGCGGTGGGGGGGGCTCATTATCCGATAATGTCGCAGCTTATTATCAGATAATAAAAAAGGAAAAAAGGAACTTCAGTTTAGATTTTGGATGTTGTCTGTACGAGTGCAGGTAGTTGTTTGTAGAGCTGGTTGTTTTGTATTTGCAGGACAGAGTAACATTTCCAACGTCATTTATAGATTTATGAGTGAAAAGTGGCTCTATTGAATCTGCAATGGAGTCACCTGTCATAAAGAAGGGAACATAATGTTTGTAAAATGTACACAATCAAACCAACTATACTATAAATCTGACTCACACTGATAAATCAAAATGAACGTTTCTGAGTAACAAAAGTTACTCAGTGTATAACTCACCTAGTAAAAGCCACAGACACATGAATATAACAGCAAACATGATGAATGGTTTTAGCTGAATGATAATGAGGTCTTTCTGTACTCTAAAAGGTTCATGAAGCTCCACCTCACAGCATCACATGACAGAGTCACCAATGTTACTGACAGCAAACACAAAGTGCAGGCAGGTGTAATTATGTAAATACAACTTGTGCATCTTGTGTTCACCAAGGAGAAAAATCTTAACACACTAATACATATTTACTCTCAATCCTTCTTAAAGTCAGAAATCCATCTACTATTAGAAGCTTTAAACCACAGTCTATAATTTATAATACCTTCTCCAATTTACCACACATGTATTGTTATGATATAGTAATTGGTGATAGAAGAGTGCAAGAGTGAAATTAAAAGTTTATACGACTGTGGTGAGTCCTGCGATGTTGTATGGATTAGAGACAGTGGCTTTGACTAAAAGACAGGAGGTGGAGCTGGAGGTAGCAGAGTTAAAGATGCTGAGATTTTGATCGAGAGTGATGAGGATGGACAGGATAAGAAATGAGTTTATTAGAGGGACAGCACAGGTAGAACATTGGTAACAAGGTGAAAGAGGTGCAATTGAAATGGTTTACTCATGTGTAGAAAAGGGACATGGGGTATATCAGTAGAAGAATGCTGAGAATGGAGCCACCAGACATATGGACGTGGTGAAAGAAGACATGCAGGTGGTTGGTTTATAAGGGGCAGATGTAGAGGACAGAGTGGTTTGAAGATGAATGAATCTTCAAACATTATATATCAGTGGTGTATCTACATCTGCACATCTACATCCAGAACCAACATTCTATTTTAATTTCACAGACACACACACACACACACACACACACACACACACACACACACACACACACACACACATTTTATGGTTTACATTATAAACAAGACCCTTTTTGGTATTTTTTTTAAATAAAATAAATATTGTAAAAAAAAGGTAATTCCACTGACATTTCTATTATTCATCCATTTCATCTTGATTATATCTGTATGATCAAATTTCCTTCTGTTCAGTGCTCACAAACATACAAACAGGCATTCATGTCTACATGCATCATAAACACATGCATGAGAGAATAAATT